>NC_141534.1:34332500-34632500 GCF_021556685.1 Rattus norvegicus
ATAAAATTGAGCGTCTTTCCCTTAATTTTGACATAACCAACTAGTACATTTGTCATGAAGTAATAAACTTTCTGTGTGAGACCAATTTCCATCTCTATTTTTATATCAACCCTCCTCTATGCATAGAACACATCTAGTAAAGGTTAGTATGGTGTAATAAACAATAGATGTTTAGTCTGTCTTATTTCTAGACTTACAGGAATCAAACCCAGTCTTTCGAATTCAAAAACTGCCTCACTACCCAGTATGCCTTATTCTATAGTAAGGTCATGAGATGCACCACTGGGCACAATCCCCCGAGCATTTGCTACAGTTTCCCTCTATTAATAATCCCATAGCCATTACATCAAGCTCACTCATCATTATATTTAGTCCACACTTACTATCTACATGACCAGACTAGAAATAAGCACACAAGCATGAGTCCTGATTTTTATTAACAAATTGTGAACTATGGAAGCAGGAGATGGATTTCTTAATGCGACTGCCTAAGTAATTCATGTGCAAACCACTACATCCTTACTGTAGGGTAATGACTACAGTTAAGCATTAGTGTATAATGCAAGGTCATTGGTAAAACCAGATACCCCTAGCTGAGAAGCTGTTACTGTTGCTGCTGAGGGAAAGAACATCGGTTCTCTCTGTTGATGGGCATCGGTTCTGTCTGTTGATGGGCCACTCAGAGGTCACCCGTGCTCCAGCAGATGGTCCTCCATCCGTGAGCATACAGGGAGTACTAAGTGGATTCGTGGGTTTAAAAACAGAACACACAAAGTTTTGGAGGGTGATAGAAGGAAGTAACTTGAGAGGAGGGAATGGTGGGTTGATTTCACTGAAGCACATTATATGAAGCACGAGATGGCGTTCTCAAACAATAAAAGGGGGAGCACTAAAACTTAGCTCGCTTCACTTTGGAATACAAGGAATAACCCAAGGCATTTCCCTAATGTTTGTAATACCTTTCAAACTGACCCCTCAAATATCCCAATTTTCATTGTTATCTCTGATATATCATGTATTAAAGCAAAGTATGGGAAAACCTGGTGTAGTAAGCATTTGTCCAGATAGAATGAATAACAGCTGTTATTGTCTACTGTAATATTGCCTGATCCCCAGTTCATATGCCATTAGCCAGTATTCTCAACTCTTTATATTAATTTAAATTATTTATATTAATTTAAATTAACCTACCAGCGAAGTAAATTACCTTTAACAGTTTTAACCATCCCAACAATCTTCTTTGACCCTGTTAATGGAATTTCTACTTAAGTGAGATGTCATATGACTTCTCTAGTCTATATTCCTAATCTTATTTCTATTACAGACATGACACAAAATAATGACTTCAGCACCTAAACTACTTATGAGCTCCTCCTATGTGTTGTGACTCCTCCCTCACTGCCTCTAGGTATTAATTAACTAGAAATTTAGGTTAAATTCAGACCCAGACCAAGAAAATTCAAAGCTCTAAGCAAGTTAAACACTTAGCTGCTGATGGTAAGGACTGTGAGAATTTATCCTACGTTTAGTGAATGCAAATCAAACACTTTAATTAAACTAAATCCTTACTAAATTTGCAGTGATTGACCCCCATGATAATAACCTAATACCCCATTTAACACTTAAATCCCCCAGTCAGATGGCTTTAAGCTATTCCTCTGTTACCAGGGGATGGAGGGAGTCAAAAAGTCAGAAAAATACAGCCAGACTGAAGAGATGGGTCTTGTCACCACATTACTTGGGTTTTACCATATTCCTGGATACCTGTCCCTCCAGGTTCAGTGCACTGCTCTCCTGAACATCCATGTATCCTCCTCTCTGTTCTCAGGCGAGTCTGACTGAGCAGACCGGATGCTCAACTTCCACCTGACTGAAGATGTAAGCCACATTTCTCATTCCAGAGTCTTCCAGTCGCCCTCAGGAGTGCCACCTCAGTGGTCTATGGTTGTGACCTGCTAGGAATGCACACTGTCTTGACTTCATTCCTCCACTGGATTTCTTAATCCAGTCAAGTGGGAAATCAGGATTAAATATCACATACTGAAATGTATTTTGGCCTTTGCAGTTAGGAGGAAGCCATGAAAGTTTTGAAATGCACCTCAAAGACCAAGATGCATACTCAGCCCCCACCCTCTGTTGGTACACTCTTACCTTGAAGAGAGGATGCTTTGATCTACCTGTGTGTGTGTTTGATGCTTAACTTTCTTTTTTTAAAAATGTGATTCACCTTGAAAGGAAAAGATAGCGAGATGAGTTATTCCTCACCGTTGGCTGGCGCTACGCTGAATGCTGAGAAGGTGTGTGCCCGGCCTGTCAGCCTCTTCTCCTGAGATCTCAACACACTTACTGCACACCACAGTCCCCTTCCACATGAGCTGTATTCATCCTCACCTACGCACACTCACCCGATGGCTTTGGTTTGCCTGTGAGTCGGTGACTACACCTATAGTGCATGACATGGCCATCAACTTACTCCCAAATTCAATTCATGTGGAGCTAGAAGTGTTTGTACCAGGAAGTTCAAGATGGTAAATAAGACACTAGAAACTGTGCGAACATGATCTGAAATGAGGCAGTGTAAGAACAGAGCAACAGACACAGCCTGTGTTATCCCACTACACATGACATTCACTTCATGGGTCTTGAGAGTGGTACAAACAAATGAAAGATATGGAGATGCTTCTCGATGTGCCTGAGTGCATGCACAAGTGTGTGTGTGTGTGTGTGTGTGTGTGTGTGTGCATGTGTGTGTGCCTGAGCAGGTGCATACATGCATGTGTGCAAGTGTGTGTGCCTGAGTGCATGCATGCTTATGTGTATGTGTGTGTGAGTGCAAGTTTCCATGCATGAATGTACGTGTACATGTGTGTATGAGTATGTGTGTGCATGCATGTATGCATGTGTGTATGAGTACATGCATGTGTGTGTACATGTATGTATGAGTCCAAGTGTGTGTACATGCATACATGTGTATATGAGTGTATGCATGCATGTGTGTGTGTGTGCATGCGTGCACGCACGCACAAGTGTGCTTGCTCATGCACTCATAGAGAAGCAACCTGTACGTAGCTCTCAGCCAATACTAAGACCCAAGGAAATCTGCAAATGACACATATTCCATGACAGTAAGGAACTGGTGGCAAAGAAAGACCTGGAGCATGGACTGTGGCCAGTTTGCTGTCATTTCTAAGGATGTCAGAAAGAGATATAAGATGATTATAACTGAGCAGAGTGTGGCCACATCCCAGCTCAGAGCCTGTGAACGCATCTTCTCACCTTGTTCAGTTGGGCCTTTCATTACATTCAGGATTGTGAGCTGTAGCTTCACTATCTCTAAAGAAAACATCTCTCTTTCCCCTCTTGACAGCACATCAACGTGACAAATGTGCAGTCTTGGCACAGATGCTAACAGCCCCTTGGAAACAGAATGATAGCACAAGCTGCTCCTGCTGTGGCGCTGTAGGAGTCCAAGTGCTTTCCGGGAGTGGCAGAGCCCCCTGCTTTGAGTGCTCCGTTGAGCAGCATTGGGTGACACACTATCCCAAGAAAACTGTGTCTGGCGCTGTCCACAGGGTGATGCAATATTGAGGCCCTTGTTCTCTTTGTCTCTCCAGATTTATGTTCTTCATGTCAGAGTTGCCCTGGGATGAAGGGCATTGAGGAGTTCTTATAATATGATCTCTTTTTCTGTCCCTTCCCTGGACTTTGAAATGACTGCGGACTTCAGCCACCCTACTTTGGCCCTCTGACTTGCTGTTGAGATCCTGGCAGGCTGTTGAAGATGTTCAACCGGGCTTTCTCCACTGCTTTCTCTGTCGAGCGCACCTGGTTCTGGTATCACCTTCCTTTTGAGGTCACTTCTCTTGTGACACTTCTTCCTTGCCTCTTCAATCATTGGGCAGGTATTGGCTTCCCAAACTACACAACTCCTCTAACGGCAGCTGTGCTTGCACATCAGTGAAAGGTGCTGCTGTCAGACCTTCTTGGCAGTCTTGTGGGCCGGGTTTCTATTTGAATGGCTTCAAGCAAATGCTGTAGGCATTTGTGTCCATGTACATAGAGTTGTGTATGTACATAGGTCATGAAGTGTTACTGATGAATACTAGACGCCTGGAGGAAGAAAATGGGGCATTGTGCTCTGTTCCCACCCTCCAGTGCTTTTGTCTTAGCACAGGGTGTTCCCTTCACTTGAGGACTCTGCAGTCGCTGATTTAAGTGGCTCTCTCCTCCAGGGTCAGCTTGTGTATTCCAGAAGTAACCCAGGGTGGTTGGCATGAGCACCAGGGTGACATGGTGTTGGTTGTGGGCTGGATTTTCCTCAGACTCTGGGTAAAAAGCTTGTGAATATGGGGTTTTAGGGCTGGTGTGGCCAGCTGGGAACCCCTCCCCCTACTCAGCCTCTTCCCTTCCCATCGCCTACTGGTTAAAATGTCTCCCTGAACTTTCTGCAATTTTACCAGTTTTGTAAAGTTTGTCCTACTCCATCAGCTGCCAGCATTCTTTCTCCAATGTGAATGGTAGGTGTGAGGCAGACAGCTCTACTCTGCAGCCTCTACTATTTTTCTTATTTTTCTCTCTTCAAGCAAGGACTACCCCGAGTCCCTCCCTTGATGTCACCATCCCCATTAATCCCAAATCGACCGTTGAAAGCTGCACCACCTCTTTCTTAAATCACATCTGATTTCCCCATCTACCCATGTTGGGTCTGACCTATGCTCTGTGATACAACAGTCTCTTTCACAGTGTGATGAACACTCCCACTATGAACATCAAAATCATCCTACGTGTACCTCCTCCCCTGATCAGAGCTGCTGCACCTCAGTTCCCTTCCAGGGAAAACAGATAACCAGACACAGTGGGCATTTTCCCTCTGCATGTGAAGTATGCACCTATCCCTTCGGTATAGCTGGGCTGTCCCCCTCATACCCTTTCCTCACTGTCCACAACCTCTCACCTCAGAAACAAAGTAACTGTGTAACAGTCGATCCTGCCAAGTTCCTTTTCTTCCTATATTTCCTATTTGCCCCTTCAAACAGACTGCTCCTCAGAATGTTAACTTGACCTAGCTTTCTCACTTGAAATCTAATGTAAAACCATTAAGAAGTCAATTCAGCCAGGGCTGCATCTCATTACATGCTCCTGTATGCTACAGGAAAGGATGCCATGCATCACCTGAGCCTTGAAGGAAACGTGAAGTCAGGGAGAAGATTTATGTTCATCAACCCAGTACTAATCACACACATGTCCTTCTCACAAAGATCTGTCAATCATATAGCCAACTATCTTCTTCTTATGAATACTGTGTGTGTGTGTGTGTGTGTGTGTGTGTATGTGTGTGTGTGTGTGTGTCTGTGTGTTGGGTTGTGTTGGGTTGCATCTGAGAATGAGATAGACCAGTGACATCAAGCCCCAGTCACCATCAGCTTAGAAAAATCCTGCTGATGTTCTCATTGTGCCAAATGCTTTCTCGTGTCCTAAGCCCCTGCTTCACAAACTGTGGTTCCAATAAATGTGCAGCTTCTGAAAAATTTAACACCACTTAAAGGCTGCTAAACACTCAGTGATCAAAACTAAGTAAAAACCAAACAGGCAAAGAATCCAAGGTCTCTCGGGTAGTGCGTGCATCCCGTGGCTTCCCCCAGTCTGGTTCTGAACACAAGGGCAGGAACACTTGGCATTGGGTATGTCCCCACCACACGACAGCAGCAGATGCTGCCTGAGGCTTCTCAGCCAGGTTCAACATTGCACACGAGACATTTTCTTTTCATACAAACATGATTTTAATTATGGAAAGCAAAGAGTTTTAGTAATTTTATGCTATCCATCCTCATGCAAGTGTCAAATTAGTAGATCTTAGGTTTCCATTGGGTTAGGATGTCTGGTTTTAAAAGTTGCTTGTGGGTTTCTGACTTGGCTATCATGAAGCATCATTAAATACATTTTGGCTGGGGAACTAAACAGAATTCTAACAGTTTCTGAAATGGTCCGTGGTGGTTTGAATAAGAATGGTTCCCACAGACTTATGTATCTGAATTCTTGGTTCCTAGTTAGCGGAACTGTTTGGAGAAGATTAGGAAGTGTGGCCCTGTAGGAGGAGGTATGTCATTGGGGTGGGCTCTAAGGTTTCCAAAGACTCACTCTGTTCCCTCTCCCTCTCCCTCTCCCTCTCCCTCTCCCTCTCCCTCTCCCTCTCCCTCTCCCTCTCCCTCTCCCTCTCCCTCTCCCTCTCCCTCTCCCTCTCCCTCTCCCTCTCCCTCTCCCTCCCTCCCTCCCTCCCTCCCTCTCTCTCTCTCTCTCTCTCTCTCTCTCTCTCTCTCTCTCTCTCTCTCTCTCTCTCTCTCTCTGCCTCCTGCTTATTATTCAAGATGTAAGCTCCCAGCTCCCAGCTGCTGCTCCAGCACTGTACCTGCCCACCTACAACCATGCTTGCTACCATGACGATCATGACCTCTAACCTCTAAAGCTTTAAGACCAAAATAAACTCTTCAATAAGTTGTCTTTCTCATAGTGTCTCATCATACCAATAGGAAAGTAACTAAACATGGCCTTAAATGAATTTGTCATTCTCTACATATATTTACGCAAATCAGTAATTTCAGCATTAATGACTATTATAAATCAAAATGCCTACCAAAAAACTGAAAAATCATGAAACATATATTGGCATAACAAATATTAGTCCAAGATTTAATTGTTTACGTAAAATGAACAAATTCCTCTTGTTTGTATGTAAATTTCATTTTCTTTTCTTTTTTTTTTATTAACTTGAGTATTTCTTATATACATTTCGAGTGTTATTCCCTTTCCCGGTTTCCGGGCAAACATCCCCCTAATCCCTCCCCCTCCCCTTGTGTATGGGTGTTCCCCTCCCCATCCTCCCCCCATTGCCGCCCTCCCCCCATAGACTGGTTCACTGTGGGTTCAGTCTTAGCAGGACCCAGGGCTTCCCCTTCCACTGGTGCTCTTACTAGGATATTCATTGCTACCTATGGGGTCAGAGTCCAGGGTCAGTCCATGTATAGTCTTTAGGTAGTGGCTTAGTCCCTGGAAGCTCTGGTTGCTTGGCATTGTTGTACTTTTGGGGTCTCGAGCCCCTTCAAGCTCTTCCAGTTCTTTCTCTGATTCCTTCAATAGGGGACCTATTCTCAGTTCAGTGGTTTGCTGCTGGCATTCGCCTCTATATTTGCTGTATTCTGGCTGTGTCTCTCAGGAGCGATCTACATCCGGCTCCTGTCGGTCTGCACTTCTTTGCTTCATCCATCTTGTCTAATTGGGTGGCTGTATATGTATGGGCCACATGTGGGGCAGGCTCTGAATGGGTGTTCCTTCAGTCTCTGTTTTAATCTTTGCCTCTCCCTTCCCTGCCAAGGGTATTCTTTTTCCTCATTTAAAGAAGGAGTGAAGCATTCACATTTTGATCATCCGTCTTGAGTTTCGTTTGTTCTAGGGATCTAGGGTAATTCAAGCATTTGGGCTAATAGCCACTTATCAATGAGTGCATACCATGTATGTCTTTCTGTGATTGGGTTAGCTCACTCAGGATGATATTTTCCAGTTCCAACCATTTGCCTACGAATTTCATAAACTCGTTGTTTTTGATAGCTGAGTAATATTCCATTGTGTAGATGTACCACATTTTCTGTATCCATTCCTCTGTTGAAGGGCATCTGGGTTCTTTCCAGCTTCTGGCTATTATAAATAAGGCTGCGATGAACATAGTGGAGCACGTGTCTCTTTTATATGTTGAGGCATCTTTTGGGTATATGCCCAAGAGAGGTATAGCTGGATCATCAGGCAGTTCAATGTCCAATTTTCTGAGGAACCTCCAGACTGATTTCCAGAATGGTTTTACCAGTCTGCAATCCCACCAACAATGGAGGAGTGTTCCTCTTTCTCCACATCCTCGCCAGCATCTGCTGTCACCTGAGTTTTTGATCTTAGCCAATCGCACTGGTGTGAGGTGAAATCTCAGGGTTGTTTTGATTTGCATTTCCCTTATGACTAAAGATGTTGAACATTTCTTTAGGTGTTTCTCAGCCATTCGGCATTCCTCAGCTGTGAATTCTTTGTTTAGCTCTGAACCCCATTTTTTAATAGGGTTATTTGTTTCCCTGCGGTCTAACTTCTTGAGTTCTTTGTATATTTTGGAAATAAGGCCTCTATCTGTTGTAGGATTGGTAAAGATCTTTTCCCAATCTGTTGGTTGCCGTTTTGTCCTAACCACAGTGTCCTTTGCCTTACAGAAGCTTTGCAGTTTTATGAGATCCCATTTGTCGATTCTTGATCTTAGAGCATAAGCCATTGGTGTTTTGTTCAGGAAATTTTTTCCAGTGCCCATGTGTTCCAGATGCTTCCCTAGTTTTTCTTCTATTAGTTTGAGTGTGTCTGGTTTGATGTGGAGGTCCTTGATCCACTTGGACTTAAGCTTTGTACAGGGTGATAAGGATGGATCGATCTGCATTCTTCTACATGTTGCCCTCCAGTTGAACCAGCACCATTTGCTGAAAATACTATCTTTTTTCCATTGGATGGTTTTGGCTCCTTTGTCAAAAATCAAGTGACCATAGGTGTGTGGGTTCATTTCTGGGTCTTCAATTCTATTCCATTGGTCTATCTGTCTGTCTCTGTACCAATACCATGCAGTTTTTATCACTATTGCTCTGTAATACTGCTTGAGTTCAGGGATAGTGATTCCCCCTGAAGTCCTTTTATTGTTGAGGATAGCTTTAGCTATCCTGGGTTTTTTGTTATTCCAGATGAATTTGCAAATTGTTCTGTCTAACTCTTTGAAGAATTGGATTGGTATTTTGATGGGGATTGCATTGAATCTGTAGATTGCTTTTGGTAAGATGGCCATTTTTACCATATTAATCCTGCCAATCCATGAGCATGGGAGATCTTTCCATCTTCTGAGGTCTTCTTCAATTTCTTTCCTCAGTGTCTTGAAGTTCTTATTGTACAGATCTTTTACTTGCTTGGTTAAAGTCACACCGAGGTACTTTATATTATTTGGGTCTATTATGAAGGGTGTCGTTTCCCTAATTTCTTTCTCGGCTTGTTTCTCTTTTGTATAGAGGAAGGCAACTGATTTATTTGAGTTAATTTTATACCCAGCCACTTTGCTGAAGTTGTTTATCAGCTTTAGTAGTTCTCTGGTGGAACTTTTGGGATCACTTAAATATACTATCATGTCATCTGCAAATAGTGATATTTTGACCTCTTCTTTTCCGATCTGTATCCCTTTGATCTCCTTTTCTTGTCTGATTGCTCTGGCTAGAACTTCAAGAACTATATTGAATAAGTAGGGAGAGAGTGGGCAGCCTTGTCTAGTCCCTGATTTTAGTGGGATTGCTTCAAGTTTCTCTCCATTTAGTTTAATGTTAGCAACTGGTTTGCTGTATATGGCTTTTACTATGTTTAGGTATGGGCCTTGAATTCCTATTCTTTCCAGGACTTTTATCATGAAGGGGTGTTGAATTTTGTCAAATGCTTTCTCAGCATCTAATGAAATGATCATGTGGTTCTGTTCTTTCAGTTTGTTTATATAATGGATCACGTTGATGGTTTTCCGTATATTAAACCATCCCTGCATGCCTGGGATGAAGCCTACTTGATCATGGTGGATGATTGTTTTGATGTGCTCTTGAATTCGGTTTGCCAGAATTTTATTGAGTATTTTTGCGTCAATATTCATAAGGGAAATTGGTCTGAAGTTCTCTTTCTTTGTTGTGTCTTTGTGTGGTTTAGGTATAAGAGTAATTGTGGCTTCATAGAAGGAATTCGGTAGGGCTCCATCAGTTTCAATTTTGTGGAATAGTTTGGATAATATTGGTATGAGGTCTTCTATGAAGGTTTGATAGAATTCTGCACTAAACCCGTCTGGACCTGGGCTCTTTTTGGTTGGGAGACCTTTAATGACTGCTTCTATTTCCTTAGGAGTTATGGGGTTGTTTAACTGGTTTATCTGTTCCTGATTTAACTTCGATACCTGGTATCTGTCTAGGAAATTGTCCATTTCCTGAAGATTTTCAAATTTTGTTGAATATAGGTTTTTATAGTAAGATCTGATGATTTTTTGAATTTCCTCCGAATCTGTAGTTATGTCTCCCTTTTCATTTCTGATTTTGTTAATTTGGACACACTCTCTGTGTCCTCTCGTTAGTCTGGCTAAGGGTTTATCTATCTTGTTGATTTTCTCAAAGAACCAACTTTTGGTTCTGTTGATTCTTTCTATGGTCCTTTTTGTTTCTACTTGGTTGATTTCAGCTCTGAGTTTGATTATTTCCTGCCTTCTACTCCTCCTGGGTGTATTTGCTTCTTTTTGTTCTAGAGCTTTTAGGTGTGCTGTCAAGATGCTGACATATGCTCTTTCCTGTTTCTTTCTGCAGGCACTCAGCGCTATGAGTTTTCCTCTTAGCACAGCTTTCATTGTGTCCCATAAGTTTGAGTATGTTGTATCTTCATTTTCATTAAATTCTAAAAAGTTTTTAATTTCTTTCTTTATTTCTTCCTTGACCAGGTTATCATTGAGTAGAGCATTGTTCAATTTCCACGTATATGTGGGCATTCTTCCCTTATTGTTATTGAAGACCAGTTTTAGGCCGTGGTGGTCCGATAGCACGCATGGGATTATTTCTATCTTTCTGTACCTGTTGAGGCCCGTTTTTTGACCAATTATATGGTCAATTTTGGAGAAAGTACCATGAGGAGCTGAGAAGAAGGTATATCCTTTTGCTTTAGGATAGAATGTTCTATAAATATCCGTTAAGTCCATTTGGCTCATGACTTCTCTTAGTCTGTCTACGTCTCTGTGTAATTTCTGTTTCCATGATCTGTCCATTGATGAGAGTGGGGTGTTGAAATCTCCCACTATTATTGTGTGAGGTGCAATGTGTGTTTTGAGCTTTAGTAAGGTTTCTTTTACATATGTAGGTGCCCTTGTATTTGGGGCATAGATATTTAGGATTGAGAGTTCATCTTGGTTGATTTTTCCTTTGATGAATATGAAGTGTCCTTCCTTATCTTTTTTGATGACTTTTAGTTGGAAATTGATTTTATTTGATATTAGAATGGCTACTCCAGCTTGCTTCTTCTGACCATTTGCTTGGAAAGTTGTTTTCCAGCCTTTCACTCTGAGGTAGTGTCTGTCTTTGTCTCTGAGGTGTGTTTCCTGTAGGCAGCAGAATGCAGGGTCCTCGTTGCGTATCCAGTTTGTTAATCTATGTCTTTTTATTGGGGAGTTGAGGCCATTGATATTGAGAGATATTAAGGAATAGTGATTATTGCTTCCCGTTATATTCATATTTGATGTGAGGTTATGTTTGTGTGCTTTCATTCTCTTTGTTTTGTTGCCAAGACGATTAGTTTCTTGCTTCTTCTAGGGTATAGCTTGCCTCCTTATGTTGGGCTTTACCATTTATTATCCTTTGTAGTGCTGGATTTGAAGAAAGATATTGTGTAAATTTGGTTTTGTCATGGAATATCTTGGTTTCTCCATCAATGTTAATTGAGAGTTTTGCTGGATACAGTAATCTGGGCTGGCATTTGTGTTCTCTTAGGGTCTGTATAACATCAGTCCAGGATCTTCTGGCCTTCATAGTTTCTGGCGAGAAGTCTGGTGTGATTCTGATAGGTCTCCCTTTATATGTTACTTGACCTTTTTCCCTTACTGCTTTTAATATTCTTTCTTTATTTTGTGCGTTTGGTGTTTTGACAATTATGTGACGGGAGGTGTTTCTTTTCTGGTCCAATCTATTTGGAGTTCTGTAGGCTTCCTGCATGTCTATGGGTATCTCTTTTTTTAGGTTAGGGAAGTTTTCTTCTATGATTTTGTTGAAGATATTTACTGGTCCTTTGAGCTGGGAGTCCTCACTCTCTTCTATACCTATTATCCTTAGGTTTGATCTTCTCATTGAGTCCTGGATTTCCTGTATGTTTTGGACCAGTAGCTTTTTCCGCTTTACATTATCTTTGACAGTTGAGTCAATGATTTCTATGGAATCTTCTGCTCCTGAGATTCTCTCTTCCATCTCTTGTATTCTGTTGGTGAAGCTTGTATCTACAGCTCCTTGTCTCTTCTTTTGGTTTTCTATATCCAGGGTTGTTTCCATGTGTTCTTTCTTGATTGCTTCTATTTCCATTTTTAATTCCTTCAACTGTTTGATTGTGTTTTCCTGGAATTCTTTCAGGGATTTTTGCGATTCCTCTCTGTAGGCTTTTACTTGTTTATTAATGTTTTCCTGTGCTTCCCTAAGTGTGTTCAGGTCTTTCCTGAAGTCCTCCAGCATCATGATCAAATATGATTTTGAAACTAGATCTTGCTTTTCTGGTGTGTTTGGATATTCCATGTTTGTTTTGGTGGGAGAATTGGGCTCCGATGATGGCATGTAGTCTTGGTTTCTGTTGCTTGGGTTCCTGCGCTTGCCTCTCGCCATCAGATTATCTCTAGTGTTACTTTGTTCTGCTATTTCTGACAGTGGCTAGACTGTCCTATAAGCCTGTGTGTCAGGAGTGCTGTAGACCTGTTTTCCTCTCTTTCAGTCAGTTATGGGGACAGAGTGTTCTGCTTTCGGGCGTGTAGTTTTTCCTCTCTACAGGTCTTCAGCTGTTCCTGTGGGCCTGTGTCTTGAGTTCACCAGGCAGCTTTCTTGCAGCAGAAAATTTGGTCTTACCTGTGGTCCCGAGGCTCAGGTTTGCTCGTGGGGTGCTGTCCAGGGGCTCTCTGCAGCGGCAGCAACCAGGAAGACCTGTGCCGCCCCTTCCGGGAGCTTCAGTGCACCAGGGTTCCAGATGGTCTTTGGCTTTTTCCTCTGGCGTCCGAGATGTGTGTGCAGGGAGCAGTCTCTTCTGGTTTCCCAGGCCTGTCTGCCTCTCTGAAGGTTTAGCTCTCCCTCCCACGGGATTTGGGTGCAGAGAACTGTTTATCCGGTCTGTTTCCTTCAGGGTCCGGCGGTGTCTGTGGCAGGGGTCCTGCCGCTCCTGGGCTCTCCCCCACGGGAGCCCAGAGGCCTTATACAGTTTCCTCTTGGGCCAGGGATGTGGGCAGGGGTGAGCAGTGTTGGTGGTCTCTTCCGCTCTGCAGCCTCAGGAGTGCCCACCTGACCAGGCGGTTGGGTCTCTCTCTCACCGGGTCTGGGAGCAGAGAGCTGCTGCGGGCCGGGATCCGCGGGTCTCTGTTCCTGATTTAACTTCGGTACCTGGTATTTGTCTAGGAAATTGTCCATTTCCTGTAGATTTTCAAGTTTTGTTGAATATAGGCTTTTATAGTAAGATCTGATGATTTTTTGAATTTCCTCCGAATCTGTAGTTATGTCTCCCTTTTCATTTCTGATTTTGTTAATTTGGACACACTCTCTGTGTCCTCTCGTTAGTCTGGCTAAGGGTTTATCTATCTTGTTGATTTTCTCATAGAACCAGCTTTTGTTTCTGTTGATTCTTTCTATGGTCCTTTTTGTTTCTACTTGGTTGATTTCAGCTCTGAGTTTGATTATTTCCTGCCTTCTACTCCTCCTGGGTGTATTTGCTTCTTTTTGCTCTAGAGCTTTTAGGTGTGCTGTCAAGATGCTGACATATGCTCTTTCCTGTTTCTTTCTGCAGGCACTCAGGGCTATGAGTTTTCCTCTTAGCACAGCTTTCATTGTGTCCCATAAGTTTGGGTATGTTGTACCTTCATTTTCATTAAATTCTACAAAGTCTTTAATTTCTTTCTTTATTTCTTCCTTGACCAGGTTATCATTGAGTAGAGCATTGTTCAATTTCCACGTATATGTGGGCATTCTTCCCTTATTGTTATTGAAGACCAGTTTTAGGCCGTGGTGGTCCGATAGCACGCATGGGATTATTTCTATCTTTCTGTACCTGTTGAGGCCCGTTTTTTGACCAATTATATGGTCAATTTTGGAGAAAGTACCATGAGGAGCTGAGAAGAAGGTATATCCTTTTGCTTTAGGATAGAATGTTCTATAAATATCTGTTAAGTCCATTTGGCTCATGACTTCTCTTAGTCTGTCTACATCACTGTTTAATTTCTGTTTCCATGATCTGTCCATTGATGAGAGTGGGGTGTTGAAATCTCCTACTATTATTGTGTGAGGTGCAATGTGTGTTTTGAGCTTTAGTAAGGTTTCTTTTATGTATGTAGGTGCCCTTGTATTTGGGGCATAAATATTTAGGATTGAGAGTTCATCTTGGTGGATTTTTCTTTTGATGAATATGAAGTGTCCTTTCTTATCTTTTTTGATGACTTTTAGTTGAAAATTGATTTTATTTGATATTAGAATGGCTACTCCAGCTTGCTTCTTCTGACCATTTGCTTGGAAAGTTGTTTTCCAGCCTTTCACTCTGAGGTAGTGTCTGTCTTTGTCTCTGAGGTGTGTTTCCTGTAGGCAGCAGAATGCAGGGTCCTCGTTGCGTATCCAGTTTGTTAATCTATGTCTTTTTATTGGGGAGTTGAGGCCATTGATGTTGAGAGATATTAAGGAATAGTGATTATTGCTTCCTATTATATTCATATTTGGATATGAGGTTATGTTTGTGTTCTTTTCTTCTCTTTGTTTTGTTGCCAAGACGACTAGTTTCTTGCTTCTTCTAGGGTATAGCTTGCCTCCTTATGTTGGGCTTTACCATTTATTATCCTTTGTAGTGCTGGATTTGTAGAAAGATATTGTGTAAATTTGGTTTTGTCATGGAATATCTTGGTTTCTCCATCTATGTGAATTGAGAGTTTTGCAGGATACAGTAACCTGGGCTGGCATTTGTGTTCTCTTAGGGTCTGTATGACATCAGTCCAGGATCTTCTGGCCTTCATAGTTTCTGGCGAAAAGTCTGGTGTGATTCTGATAGGTTTGCCTTTATATGTTACTTGACCTTTTTCCCTTACTGCTTTTAATATTCTTTCTTTATTTTGTGCGTTTGGTGTTTTGACTATTATGTGACAGGAGGTGTTTCTTTTCTGGTCCAATCTATTTGAAGTTCTGTAGGCTTCTTGTATGCCTATGGGTATCTCTTTTTTTAGGTTAGGGAAGTTTTCTTCTATGAGTTTGTTGAAGATATTTGCTGGTCCTTTGAGCTGGGAGTCTTCACTCTCTTCTATACCTATTATCCTTAGGTTTGATCTTCTCATTGAGTCCTGGATTTCCTGTATGTTTTGGACCAGTAGCTTTTTCCGCTTTACATTATCTTTGACAGTTGAGTCAATGATTTCTATGGAATCTTCTGCTCCTGAGATTCTCTCTTCCATCTCTTGTATTCTGTTGGTGAAGCTTGTATCTACAGCTCCTTGTCTCTTCTTTTGGTTTTCTATATCCAGGGTTGTTTCCATGTGTTCTTTCTTGATTGCTTCTATTTCCATTTTTAATTCCTTCAACCATTTGATTGTGTTTTCCTGGAATTCTTTCAGGGATTTTTGTGATTCCTCTCTGTAGGCTTCTACTTGTTCTCTAAGGGAGTTCTTCACGTCTTTCTTGAAGTCCTCCAGTATCATGATCAAATATGATTTTTGAAACTAGATCTTGCTTTTCTGGTGTGTTTGGATATTCCATGTTTGTTTTGGTGGGAGAATTGGGCTCTGATGATGCCATGTAGTCTTGGTTTCTGTTGCTTGGGTTCCTGCGCTTGCCTCTTGCCATCAGATTATCTCTAGTGTTACTTTGTTCTGCTATTTCTGACAGTGGCTAGACTGTCCTATAAGCCTGTGTGTCACGAGTGCTGTAGACCTGTTTTCCTGTTTTCTTTCAGCCTGTTATGGGGACAAAGTCTTCCGCTTTCGGGCGTGTAGTTTTTCCTCTCTACAGGTCTTCAGCTGTTCCTGTGGGCCTGTGTCTTGTGTTCACCAGGCAGGTCACTTTCAGCAGAAAAGTTGGTCTTACCTGTGGTCCCGAGGCTCAAGTTCACTTTCGAGGTGCTGCCCACGAGCTCTGTGCGGCGGCAGCAACCAGGAAGAACTGTGCCGCCCTTTCCGGGAGCTTCCGTGCACCAGGGTTCCAGATGGTGTTTGGTGTTTTCCTCTGGTGTCAGAGATGTGTGCAGGGTGCAGTCTCTTCTGGTTTCCCAGGCGTGTCTGCCTCTCTGAAGGTTTAGCTCTCCCTCCCACGGGATTTGGGTGCAGAGAACTGTTTATCTGGTCTGTTCCTTCAGATTATGGTGGTGTCTCATTCGCAGCAGTCCTCCGGCTACTGGGCCCTCCTCTGCGGGAACCCAGAGGCCGTATACAGTTTCCTCTTGGGCCAGGGATGTGGCCAGGGGTGGGCAGTGTTGGTGGTCTCTTCCGCTCTGCAGCCTCAGGAGTGCCCGCCTGATCAGGTGGTGAGGTCTCTCTCCCACTGGTCTGGGAGCAGAGAGCTGCTGCGGGCCGGGATCCGCGGGTTTGGGGCTCCCAGTAAACACAGGAAGTGCCAGGTCCTAGAGGAATTCTGCCTCTGTGTGTCCCAAGTTCACCAGGCAGGTCACTTGCCGCAGAAAAGTTGGTCTTACCTGTGGTCCCAAGGCTCAAGTTCGCTCGCGGGGTGCTGCCCATGAGCTCTCTGCAGCGGCAGCAACCAGGAAGTAAATTTCATTTTCTTTTCAGTAAATGGTAAAATTTTATGTACAACAAATGACTGTTTTAAAAATAAATTTCCTTATATTGTTTTTTTTTTCAGTAAATGTTTGATTCCCAAACCTATCTTGTCTAACTGTACATGCCGACTGAATGCTGAGTACACAACATTTTATCAGGCATCAAGGGTTCATTAGTGAGAAACAGCTTTGAGTTGTTAATATATGTAAATAGCTACTCTTGGTAGGAATAGATGTCGATAGAATACATGAAAAGGGGTCCATGAACTGAGGGAGGAAAAGAAGGTTTAGGGGAAGGGTGGGGAAGACAAATGGAACCTTTCCATTTATTATATGCTGTTACCATGGAGATAGATGGTGAAAATTCAGCCTAGCACAGTTGACAGATGCTTACGTGCAAGGTCCTGTTCATTGCCTCTGATTCACTGTAGCAAGGACATGTGAGACCGATAATGCAGTCTGTGCAACAGGGCAGTGTGTGAAGAGGGGATCTCAGTGCTCTGGATGTTGCAGTAAGCATGAATGGCTCAGCACCAGTCATGGGGAAGAGACCCACTTGTTGAATACTTTCCTTTATATTGCATATTGCATGTTTATACACATGTATACTATGTATACAAAAATATGTTTACTGTGTATACCGCACACTGTGGATTCGATATAATTCAGTATATTAAAAGTGTAAATTCTGGTTTACATGTGAGTTTACTTGTGAATGTAAAAAGCATGTCAATGTATTTTAAGAGTACTTATGTTTGATCTCTATGTGGAGGAAGATTCATCAGTGTTACAATAACAACAGAAATACAACAATGAAAAGCGATTTGCTTGATTGCGCATGGTGTTATGCCATTAAGCAGGTCAAAGGTGAAGAAGCAAGGCTTTCTATGTAAATATTAGCAACAAACTCCATAAAGAGTCTATGCTTTAAATATGGAAAAACTCATATACACTGATCCAAAGGTACTGACACATCTGGGGAACAGAGTCCGACCTTTAACATGGTCTACATCAATATTTGTTCTTCATTGTTATGTGGTGGCAGTGGTTAGTATCATTATTGTTAAATATGGGAGAAAAATACAAAATTGAGTGTCACAGAAATAATGGTGAATCACCTAAAATAATGTTCAGTTTACTTATAATAAGTGACCTTCCAACTTTTAATGAGTTCATTTTGTCCATGGAGCAGAGATTAAAACTGTAAAAATTGTTTTTCATTTTAAAATAAAAGCTAATGCTAACCCAGGTTCTTACTCCTTAGTGATCCAGCTACCAATGTGGCCATGCTTTGCTAGAAAATGCCAAGCCTCCCTGGATGTGCCACACTGTTACTGTTTAAAGTAACAATACAGGCAGATGGCCCCAAACTTCCGGAATCTCTCCTTTCTCCTTTAAGGGTGGTGCAAAACAAATCAGTTTAGCAGATAACTCTCTCTTTCAGTCATTTCCTTCAATAAGCAGAAGGAACTTGTGAGCTGTGTTAGGACGGTCTTTCAAGAAGCAGCTGAAGGGAGGACCGATGCATTTTACCCTATAGTTCGAGTGTGGAAGCAGGAGTGTGAAGCTGCTGATCGCATTGCCTCCAGTCAGAGAGGAGAAAAGAGGCAGGAAGTGGGGCTGTGCTGTGCAAACCTGAAAGCAAGTGTGTGTCCCACGTGTCAGCTCCCAGGTCACTCTTGCTCTTGGAGGTGGCCGAGTGGCTCACTTTATCACTGTTGTGATCAGAGGTGTCCCATTGGGTAAGACCTATTGACACAGTACTTTCCCCAGCCACAGACAAAAGCACATGGATAGTACTGCTGCCTTCACCTCAGGTTCCCAATGACGGTGAAGACCAGAGGAGCTACTACCTCCCATAGGTTTGTAGTGTGGACAAGAGCAAAACCTCTACACCAAACAGCAGTGTTTGTTACTGTAATGTGAGCTTGTCATCCTGGTTGGCAGCTCCTTAGGGACAATTTACCCAGGCATATCTTTTCTTCAGGTGCTTTGGGAATATTTAAATAAGTTATGAGAGCCTCAAACATGGATTGGCATTTTCCTACTGGCTTCCACCTTTCCCGTATGTGTTTGTTCATTCATCACGGAGGTTTTTTTGAGCTTTCTGTAGATCAGGAAATTTCATTGACTCAAGGGGAGAACAGAGGCAAAGCATTGTAGCAAGATCATAGAGCAATTTCCTCTCTGAGATCCTGTCCCAAGATATACTTCAGACTATAATTAACAAATAACTAAACAGAAAGCATGGATATGCACATTATATTGATTGCTTAAATATAAGGCAAACACTCATGTGGAGAATACTAACATCAAATTTTCTCTGCTCCTGAGACGAAGCAGCCTGCTGTCATTTAACCTATAACTTCAAAATATCAGCATAAGAGTCATGAATATAGTAAATGCTAATTGTATAACAGAAAGAGAGCACAGTAGAACGCAAGGGGCAGCCTGCTTAAAATGTAATCAAAGTGTGAGCATATATTAAAAAGTAAAATTATACAGCAAATTATTATACTTCATTATCTCTGAAACAAAGGAAGGGGATTTCAATTGTTTTCTTTATTGCTCTTGTATGCAAAAGTTTAACAGTGAGATTGCTATACTTTTTAATATGGTTAAAAAATAAGTCATTAAAAACTTTACCAATTCACAAGGCTTTGGAGAGGATGAATTAAATTACACTGTTGAAGCGCTTACTATTTATGCATAAGAATTACATTATTAAAACAGAACTCAGACCTAACTCCAAAAGAAAAAGAATGAAAAAATAAACTATCACCAATTCAAAACTATAAACCCACTGAGCACATTTATCTCCAGTGGCTGAGTTCCTCCAAAGGCAGGCAGATTTTCACCATGTAGAAATAGAATATGCAAATGAGGTATAATATTTGCATGATACTCATCAACATTGATCAACATCTAATTTTAAAATTGAGAACTCTGCTGCGGCCACTGGGTGTGTTGGACGCCTCCTCCAGGAAATGAAGCAGCAGTTGTCACCATCGCCATTCATCATGAGCCATGCTGAAAGGAAGCAGAACTCAAAGGTGGTTTGTCCTGTAGGACGACCGGGAGTGCTCAGGAAGTACTGGGTATTGTTACTGTCTACCACTGTTATGGGATCCTCACTTCTGTTTTTACTGTTCACATTCTGAAACATGCACATGTGTCATATATGTTTTAAAAAATAGAAACAATTAGCCTAAACATAAACAGATAAGATTTCAATGTCATTCTGGCACTGAGAGGTTAAAGAAGAAACACACCCTTTCATCCCCATAGACATAGGAAAACATCTCTTCAAATTTGGTTGCATCCATTAATAAATAAATAAACCTTCACATATAAGGAACAGTTAAAAAGTCTCTATTGAAAACCTACATCAGACATCACAGTCCCTAATCAAACCTCGGAAACAATGTTATACCAGAAACATGGCTGAAACAATGTTATACTAGAAACATGGCAATGCTACTGCTGGTCTCCTACCAGTTTTTGAAGTTTTACTACAAAATGACAGAAAAAAATAAATCAATAAGAGAAAGAGAGGAGACATTGTTCTATTATAAGTAAAATGTGGCTGTCTACATAGGAAAGAAGGAACAAAAGGTCCAGGTTCAACCTGCTAGAAACAATTCAAGTAGCCTAAGAGCAATATTTATTAATTAACACTTAAATATCAGTATTTATACCATGGATGAATGACCTCAAAAAGACAAGTTCAGTACAGGAGAGTGCATCATGAGATTAAAATTAATTAAAAAAAATTCAAGTAAACAGAAGACAGGAAACCAAACTGGTAAACAATACTCGCCTTCAGAAATGGTTTCCTCCTCATCCATTGTAAATCCAAGGCAAAGTCAAGCATACATAAAGAAGCATAATGAAACTTATCATGTACGTTTTAAGTGCACAAATAGATGGAACACTCTCTAGCACAGGTTGGCCTCCAACTCCTCCACCTATCGTTCCGGGTTGGCAAGGATGGCATTCAGGTGCCCTCACAGCTATCTGAGAGACCGTGCTTTTGAAGAATCAGAATTGATGGCCAAGATGTCACCAAAGACAAGAAGACTTGTTATTAAAGTACATGGTTTGTCGATTGATTCATTTTGCTGTGAAGACTGGAGTCTGATCTCCTTAATGGGTGAATAATATTCATTCTATACATGCTCACACTCCTCCACTGATAGACACCCTGGCTTGATCTGAGCCATTGTGTGGACATTTCACAGTAAACTTCCATCCCTTTGCTTTCTGCCTCCATTCCCTTTGGGTGCTCAGCACCTGCCTGGATAATATGATGACCTGCACTGGGCTCTTTGAGGAACCATCTATTCTCCACAGTTGTCCTAAAGAAGCCATAAGCAGAGATGAGAGTCACGTGCTATCTCTCATGTGGGAACTGAAAACCATCAATGTGAGTGACGAGTAGGTTTTCATGAGAAAACCAGCATGAGAGAGGGTGGGGAGGCTGGATAAGAGAGGGGAGGCTGGATAAGAGGGGGGAGGCTGGATAAGGGAGGGAGGCTGGATAAGAGGGGGGAGGCTGGATAAGGGAGGGAGGCTGGATAAGGGAGGCTGGATAAGGGAGGAGAGGCTGAATGAGGGAGGCTGCTTTGCTCACTCTGGGCTATATTACTATATCAAAATAGTCCAGCAAATCTTATTTTTCTGTCTGCTGAAGGCATGTGAGCCCAAATGCTTTCAAATCACAGGGTTTAAGGGCCATGCTGTTGGTTAAGGATGAAATACATGCTGGCATTAAGGGCAGAAAAACAGACTTTCTCAAACAAAACAAAACAAATAAACAAAAGAAAGAAACAGAACCAAGATCACTGACTGCCCACTTGGAAAAAACAAGATTCACAATTTCCACAGTGCAGAAACATTAAGACCATCCAGGTGGTTAAGAAACTGATTGTTGAAAAGGAATACTAACTCCCATCTCCCAATCCCAGAAGTCACAAAGTCATCCGTCAGCCATTTGTTCTAAAAATGTAAGCTACATAGACATATTCTCAAGCAGTAAACACGCAAGTGGGTCTGATCATCTGGAAAATGTAAAACTCGCATATTGCAAGCGGCATCATAAATGTTTAACGTAAGTGACAGGCCTTGGGATTTGTTAGCTCAGTTCACATTTTAGGACAGAGGAGTGTGGATCAGGAGCGGTGAGCTTTTAAAGTCAGCGAGCATGACACACAGAAAGGCAACTCGGAGGAGTGGAAACATGAATATCTATCACACTCCCAAACATGATCTACACCATGAATATAAAAATGGCCAGCAAGCCAGATGGAAACAGCCACTGTAAAGGGGAGAACAGGCCAAGAGGAAGTCATGTACATATGTGCTGGCTAGAAGGCTGTGAGATAGGCTTCTCCATTCTGCCTATGGGGGATCCACCGAATCTGGAGTCAGCGCCTTGGAAAGCTGAAAAATGTGCAGCTCTAGGAGCCAGTACCCCACTCACAAATATGTAACCTGGGCAAACCATTGTGTGTGCACAGCAGGAGGAAAGGATTTGAAGGCGCCATCCGTATTCCTTATGATGCAGAAAAGATGAAGGCAGATAAATGTCTATTCCTTACAGGAGTCATACACCAGACTGCAGCAAGTAATGCTCAGACTCTGTGATTGTGTTTGCTCTCTACATTACTACAGGCATGCCCTCAAACAAAAATGAAAATGTGGAAGCAAAAGCAGACACCCAAAATGCAGAGCCACCCTCACTAGCGTACATACATTCAGGTTCCGAACACCATGCAGCATCAACATGGGAACTCCAAATACTGCAAATGATGCGTTGTATGTATAAATTATGAAAAGCAGAACACAGTATTTTTGTTTTATTTTCCTGATGTAACATATATGCTAGGACAGACATTGTGGCTATCTGGCACAGATTTTAGGTATGTTTCTGATATTTATGTATTTAAATAGACTGTCACTGGAAAGCACACAAATGCTAAACTGCTGATTTTTGGTGACATAAGAATGGTCTGATTTGTGCTTTCTTTCTCTCTCTCTCTCTCTCTCTCTCTTAATTTCAAAAGTTCCGTGGCATGAAAGGTTCAATACCTGTCAGGGTGGCTGGCAGAGCCTATCCTTCCCTATGAAGTCCCCATGGCCCTGGATTTGTGCTTTTGATCTTCCGGCTGTCCTTAATAGAACTTCAAAGTCACGTTGGAAGCATTTAAACTATTCAGTGGGCATCTGAAAAGGGCAAACCCAATTGGAATCCTGGGGCTTTAAAATATGTATAGCTTTGATAACATCTCATGTTCATCCAGAGCCTTTCATCCCCAGAATATTAAGTCTCCCAGCATATTAACTGAAGGGCCCACAGAGTCCCCATGAGGCTGGATACTGCCTCCTGTCATTTAGAAAAATCCAAACGGCCATAGATTTAGATACTTTTAAAGTCAGAAAAAGGCACAGCCATGCCCCCAGGTTCCTAATATTCCAAATTCTGTGGCCGTGTAATTTGGGTCAATTCTCCTCTCTCATTCATGCCCTATGCTCTTCATTATTCCTGATTAGTTCTCAGTTCCCTGTTTCACGGTCATTTTCTATAACATCCCTCATCCCACTACTGCTTTCCCCCTTTAAGCTAAGTTTAATTTTATTACAAGAACACGTCTAGAATACTAAGTTTTAGGTCACCACTGATCTTCAGTGTGGCATCAGGCAATGTTCACTTCTCCACCTCTGACCCCTGACCCCCTCCACCTGCCATTGATTTTACTTGGGATTAAACAGCTCTTCCTTCTGTACTGCAGATGCACTTGGATCAAATGTGGTTTGGGGGAGGTTGCAATAGAGAGCCGTAAGATCTCTTGCCAGGACAACTGTCTATAGGTCTGGGAACTATGAGTGGATGAAACTAGGATTTGCCACACAGATTAACCCTATGTATGACTGAAATGTATTAGACAACATGCCCTTATTCTTTTGTGCTTTGTATCCCTAAGGCTAGTCTGTGTGGGATTCCCGAGGGTTGTCTGCCCCTCATTTACTGTTATTGTGCTTTGTATATAAAATGTCCCCTAAAGACTCACATGTTCAAACACTCGCACCCCACCTGCTACTGGTCTCTGGGAGGAATCCTTGGAGGTGGGATCTAGCTGGAAGAATAGGATCTCACATGCATTGGCCAACCTGTTTGATTTTGTGGTTCCTGGTTCCCAGAGATGTGACCAACTGTCTCAAGCTCTGGCTGCCCTTTCTTCCCAGCCAGGATGAGCTGTCCATCATATCATGTCAAATAAACTCCCTTCCTTACGTTGTTTCATGTCAGAGACTTGGCCATAGAACAAAACACACAAACAAACAAACTATCAAATATAACCTCTGAGCCTAGAAAAATCCCAGACTATTACTCTCTCTTGTTTCGAAGGGAAAAACTATAGACATTGTGAGTTCAGAAAGGGATTATGATGAAAATACTGGAAAGTATCCCAGATGCAAGCATCCTCATGTGTAGATGCTTCCGAAGTCACGTGATTATCTCTTGTATTTTACCATGGCAACAAAGTGTGGTGCACACTTTGCTAGAATCATGTCACATTTTGAACGTTGAACTTCTCCAAGTTCACAGTGCAAGGCATGGTTTCCTCAGGATACAGGAAAGCCATGGGGTTGCCAGAGGACTCAAGTCACAGACTGTATTGGCAGGAGTTTCAAACACTGGCACTGGAGCATTACTAGGCTCTGCAGCATTCTGAGAGGTGGTGTCTCAACAACACACTGATACAAGGTATGTCAGAGATGTCAAGTCATGGTGTTCAATGTAACCTTTTATCTTCAGTCTGGAGTGATTTCAAAAGACCCAATTCTTTGCGAATGGAGAAGCATCTTCACACACCCCCTCCTTCAGAGCTCTGTGAGTGTGAAGGAAGTTGGTAGCTGTACCTTCACTATTATCTCTTTCTCTGACTGCTTTAACTGCCATTTCAATTAAGCAAGGGCCTATGGTAAACAGATGAAGCAGGAGAAACTGGTCCCAGCCACTGGGATATCTACTTCTTGATGCCTAGAGTTTGGTCAGTCTTATCCTGTGAGTTGAGTCAGGTTTTATAGATAGTTGGTGAGTGAGCAACTGGAGGGACACAAACCTCTATAACTATGATTCTTTATCTTCCTCATGATTCTGTGCTAGAGGTGTGTGTGTGTGTGTGTGTGTGTGTGTGTGTGTGTGTGTACAGCTGAGTGTGTGTGAGTGAATCGTATGAGTGTTTATGTATGTGTGTGAGTTCATGTGTGTGTGTGTGTACAGCTGAGTGTGTGAGTGAATTGTATAAGTGTTAATATATGCGTGTGTGAGTTCATGTGTGTGTGTGTATATATACAGCTGAGTGTGTGTGCATGAACTGTATGAGTGTTCATGTATGTGTGTGAGTTGATGTGTGTGTGTGTACAGCTGAGTGTGTGTGAGTGAATTGTGTGTTTATGTATTCTGTGAGTTCGTGTGTGTGTGTGTGTGTGTGTGTGTGTGTGTGTGTGAACACAGTGGTGTGTGAGTACATGTGTGCATATGTGTATATGAATCATTGGCCTACTTTCTACCTTCTCACTGCCAATTTTTCACAATAACAGATGTGCTTTAATGGTCTGGAAACCAGGCTGCAGGTACACAAATACATCCTGCTTGGGCAAATCTCTACACAAATCCTAACTAAACCATTCTGGGCCTGGAAAGTCATCTTGTTTGCCAATTTGAGCAGCCATTGGGCTGTCCCAGGGATCAACAAACTGCATTCTTACACAAAGCATTACCAGCATGCTTCGGTGAAATGGGCTATGAGTGAGCCCCATTCCATCCATCAAGCCCATAAACTACAGCAGAATGGGGCTAAATGGAGGCTTGCATCAAGCAAACCAGCACTGTTTTCGTTGTGGTTGTGTGTGCTGCCAGATAATCCCCTGGTCTGAGCATTTACACATCCGCACTCACATGCACTTCTCCGTGTCTCACGTGTGCAGCATCTGCTGAGCGGAGTGTGGCTTACACAGGAACAGCCTTGCATAATCTCAGGTAGGCGTCATGGACCATGCTTGATGGGAATGAATTGCCTGTTCTCATGTGCAGTGCAGCACGGCTCCATTCGAGCTAGGGAATCGGGTGCAGGTATCATCCAGGCAGTAAAAGCCTCACACATTGGCAGCGCTCAGACCCCTGGTCTGCAAACGATTTACCTTTGATGTGAACAGGCTGTTTCCACCCAGCACATTCCCTTTGAAGGTGAGTGCTGCCTGGTAGAAATCAACATCCCTTCTTGGTTCAGACAAAAGGCATGTGAACTAGAAATTACAGGGGAAAGATAATTTGAGAATAGCCATGCTGGGGATATTTGCTTGTTTCCTTTCCACACTGGCAGGCAGGAAATAAGCTGGGTAGCTCAGAGATGGGGTCACAGGCACTTGTTATAAAGTAGTATGGAAACTCAACAAGGCAGTGCCTTCCTTGTTTATTCTAAAGACCAGAGAGTCTAGGTTGGCTCTGAGCTCCTGATCCCTGCCTCACCCACAGGCTGCAATCACAGCACAGCCACCAGGCCTCTGTCAAATAAAAGGTGTCATTTTCTAAGATACTGGGTATTGAGCTCTGGGCCTCATGCATGCGTGTCAGATACTCTGCCACTGACCTATTATCCATATCCCTTCAAACCAAGTCCAGAAGTCTCGCAGGTCAAAGTTTATCCAATTGAATTTCATAGGAGTGAATACCTTGCCCAACCCACCAAGTAATATCCTAGCCAGGAAGACCAACCAACTTTAGAAAAGACTGTTGAGAATTCCTTTGTGCAAACTATAGTTTTAGAGTGTGAGGAGAGAAGACGGTCAGAGTTTGCCCTGACTGTATGTGTGTTCAACTGTGGCAGTGGGGGTGCATAGGTGACAAGGGAGTTACATGGGAGTTTAGTATGAAAGTGTGTGTAGTAGGAAACAGAAGGGTGAGAGGAGAGGCAAACATCTTCCAGCAGCTGTGGCAGCATCTCTGACAGCAGGCAAGCCTTAGGTAAAGGGCTCAACCACTGTCTCAAGAAAGTCAGGTGGACAGTTAGCTCACTGCTCTCCTGCACAGCACACAGTTAGCTCACTGCTCTGCACAGCACACAGTTAGCTCACTGCTCTCCTTCTGCACAGCACACAGTTAGCTCACTGCTCTCCTGCACAGCACACAGTTAGCTCACTGCTCTCCCTCTGCACAACACACAGTTAGCTCACTGCTCTCCCTCTGCACAACACACAGTTAGCTCACTGCTCTGCACAGCACACAGTTAGCTCACTGCTCTCCCTCTGCACAGCACACAGTTAGCTCACTGCTCTCCCTCTGCACAGCACACAGTTAGCTCACTGCTCTCCCTCTGCACAGCACACAGTTAGCTCACTGCTCTCCTGCACAGCACACAGTTAGCTCACTGCTCTCCTGCACAGCACACAGTTAGCTCACTGCTCTCCTGCACAGCACACAGCTAACTTCGGGTCTGCTTGGACACATCGGGGAAGAACAAAAATGCCATTTTCATAGCATTGCACATTTCCCTCAGGTATGCTTGTGGACTCAGTGACTCAGGAATGATTCATACCGTCCACACTGTAAAATATTCCAAGCAACGTACTCATGGCTCCATACTGCACCATCTAAAGACTCTCTTATTGAATTGTCCCAACAAAGCCCTCCAGAACAAATCAGGGAGATGACAACACCAAACTTTGGTTTATTTTTCATGTACCCAAGAATAAATATATAGTGAATGAGTAAATAAGTAACCATTTGGTGACCCATTGAGTGAGTGCATGACTCTGTGAGTCACTGAAAGACTGTTAATGAATACCTAATTTACCCTGAGGAGTTCGCTTTCTATTCCTTCTAAGATTAGAAAAATTGATCATTTTTATTGGACTACTGACTTCCGGTTTTTATTAGGTTAATACTGATCTGGTCATTCTTTCTCTACTGAATCTGCCTTGCATGTCTCAATCTTATTTCTACAAGCCAATAGAAACTAGGAGAGGAAATATGATACCCCAGTATTTAGAAGTAGGTGACTGGTGCATGGGCGTGGCTATGTCTCCACAGTATGTGCAGAAACAAAAGTCAAGTGCTTCAAGTAAATCCAACCAATGGAGCAGTGGTATAAAGGGCACATGGTTGCAAACATAAACCAAGCAAGTAAACAAAAATAGATGCAGGTACAGTGAAAAGTGGGATGAAAATGTGACTGAATTGTGGGGGCGTGGCTTAGTGCTGTGGGGGCGTGGCTTAGTGGTGGGGAAGGGGTGTGGTTTAATGGTATGTGTGGGAAGTGCATGGCTTAGTGGTATGTGTGAGAGGCATATGTCTTAGTGGCATAGGAGGGAGAAGTCACTTGCCACTTGCTAAGCAACAGTAAGGTTAAGACTGTTGGAATTCAAGTTCTCAAATGCTGCATAAATTCTGATTGCATGTGACAGCACAAGTGAAATCCTAACACATGGTAGAGAGATTTGGGGATCCTTAGACAGCAAGCTGGCTAGGAAAACCTGTTGAATGGATGAACTCTGGGTTCAAGAGGAAAAACACAAGTTGGTGTGAAAGATGGAGAGTGGTTAAACCACCTAAAGTCAACCTCAGTCCTCCATATCCATGTGTGCACACATTCATGCACACCCACAATGAAAAGAACATCTGAAGTCAACCTCAGCCCTCCCTACCCATGTGATAATGTAGTTAAGCACACCCCCCCACACACACACACACACTTACACAAAAGAATGGTAGAAATGTGTACAAGATAACCTGAGGAAGGTAGGAAGAATATATTGTCAATGTTAGACATAGATAATAAATGCTGTTGTAGGTATTTCCACTCCAGAGGCTGTCAGTGCTGGAATATCTAAGACATCTGGGTTTATGTAGGAGGGTGTGTGGTTTTAGTTGAAGAGCCCTTGTTAGGGTCGGGATATGGTGTAGAATATCCCAGGAGCTCCTGCTTGAGCTGGACATCCCACTACAGATTAATCTTACTCCCGGGCTTAAATACATTCATTAATTGAATGCCTGAGCCTTCCTGGATTGAGAAGAACACCTCATCCTAAAAAGCCACAGAAAATTAAATATGTGAATCAACAAGTTGCAACTTAAAGAGAAGAATTCAAAAATGTCAGTAGCAATTCTGTACATGTTAGAGTGAAGGCATTTCTAGACAAGGAAAAATGCTTTAAAAGTGTGATTATGTGACTGGGAACATAACTCAGTGTTAAAATACCTGCCTGGCATTCAAGAGGCCCTGTTACATCTTAGTACTGTCTGATAAATAAGGAATGGACATTTACTGAATCTACATATTGTGTGCCCATCAAAGGCACAGCAGGGATGTGGATAGGGCACCCATGAGCATGGGATCCTGATGTCCTTGGTGATGAGAAGATTCTAATGGAAAGGCACAAACCCTTGCTTTTGTATCGGAAAGAAAATGGGATCCAGTAGTGCATAGTTCTCCAGTTTGTAAGCTAGCATGTCCACACCAACCTGGAGTCTGCACACAAGGTCACACACTGATTGGAGCTTCCTACCTAATCGTGACTTCTGAGCCGTCACTATCTATTGGCACAACACAGGAACGCAGAACCACCTGCCCAAAGTGTCTGCCTGGGTCTGGTCTTCAGTGCACTTTTGAAAAAGTTTCATTTGCTTATTTTATTTTGTGCGGTATAACATTTAATGCAGCTATGTCTGTGTACCCCATATGCGACTTGTCCCTGCAGAAACCAGAAAAGGGAACAAGATCCCTGGAACTGGATTTTGCAGATGGTTCTAAACACCATGTGGTTGCTGGCACCCAAATCCTGGTCCTCTGCAGGAATCTCCAGCACTTTTAGGCCATGGCCATCCTCTGGTCCCTTGGCTGTGTTTTAAGAATCAGCTTTAGCCAATTTAGCTAATAATAACTGATGGAAAAAATGGGCACAGGTTGGCAAGGGCTCAGGAACAAAGGCACTTACCATTAGTCATGATGACCTGTAACGGGTCCCAGAGTCTTACACAGCAGTAAGAGAAAAATGTCCTCCACAAGTTGTGTTTCCAAACTTGTACCATGGTACATGTGTGCTCGTGTGTGCACACATGTGCACACACCCCACACATACCACACACACACACACACACACACATGCACACTAAATGAATAAATATTTTTCATGCTTTGTATATCTGCTTGAAACACCTCTTGCCTCATCCACACAGCCATGACAAGCAGATGCAGAGAGCATCAAACAGGTGAACTTCAAGTCTGCTCCAGTCACATCCCTCAGGGGTGGCCTGAGCTGCTGGGACTCATGGAATCACAGTCTCTAGTCTCATCTCCTTACCAACCTCCGTTCCCGAATAATCTGAACCCTATGTGGACACAGGAGAGGATGTGGTGCTATTTGTCACTATGAAACATTTAGCTAAGATTTGGGACCTTTGTAAACTGAGCAGAATTGGCAATGAGCCCAATTGTTTTAATTGGGAATACAATTGAAATTATAATTTCATTGCAATTAAAATCACTGAAGTTACATTAAAATTATAATTACTTGATTTGCTTGAATTAGGCATGAACAGTGGAGTGAGGAAGGGTTACCAAACCTACTAATGAGATTTGATGATTTACATAATTAAGTATAATGGAATTTAGCAAGTGACAGCTCCTTGGTTCAAGCTGCAGTGATTCTAAGGTGTGAGCCAGTGTACTCACCTCTCTGAGGCTGAGGAAGAGTGGGGAAGTGATGCTTCAGGACCTCAATTACTTAAAACGGAATGCCTGGGTTAGAAAAGAAGTTTGTATTCCACCTTTACCTCACTCACTGAGGAAAGCGCAGATGGCCTGCAGGTACACAGGTCAGGAACAGGGTAGGGAAATAAAAGATTAGAAATAAGCAGCTTTGGCATGAAAAGACAACCCATTGACAGCTGTGCCTCCACGCTGAGTCTTATCCACAGTTACCTTTTCAGCTGCTCTAACAAACCCAGGCAATAAAGCCCTACTTTCACAGAGAAAGCGCTCAAGACAAGATGTGTGATCAGGAAGAGAATGGGATCCTTCAGTGAGGATACTACACACACACACACACACACACACACACACACACACACACACACACACACACACACCCACTGTTATATAGAAAAACAAAGCTTAAGTTTAGGCAATAGGGATTTAGTAATGACATGCATTCCATACTGATCTGTCCGGGGCTCCATCCCAGACTCTGGCTTGGGCAAGCGCTCACCTGGGCAAGGGCCCTCGCTACATGCACTGCCTCAGATCTGGGAAAGGTTCGAGTCACCTCCACTGAGCTCCATCCTGGATGCGTTAATGGAGGAGCTTGGTGCTTAACCAACTCAGGGCTGGACAGACAATCTGACTTAGTGCTTGCAGGCACTTGGACTTTACTGTCTCTGGTTTGTTTTTGTTTTTATCTTTTCTTTAGCACAAAGGCAGAGGGTAGATATGGAGGGACAGGGACATGAGTGGAGTTGTGGAGCATCATGTGCAATTCACAAAGAATCAATAAAATTTTTATTTAAAAAAATAAAAAGAACATGGCTTCATGTTGTGCTGGGATTTAGACTTTGAGATGGCACAGGTCTCATACATGCTGTCCTGCTGTACGTTCACATGTGCAACTGTCCTGCTGTGTGTCCACATGTGTAGCTGTCCTGCTGTGTGTTCTCATGTGCAGCTGTCCTGCTGTGTGTCCACATGTGCAGCTGTTCTGTTGTGTGTGTTCACAGGTACAGCTGTCCTGTTGTGTGTGTCTACATGTGCAGCTGTCCTGTTGTGTGTGTTCACAGGTACAGCTGTCCTGTTGTGTGTGTCTACATGTGCAGCTGTCCTGTTGTGTGTGTTCACAGGTACAGCTGTTCTGTTGTGTGTGTCTACATGTGCAGCTGTCCTGTTGTGTGTGTTCACAGGTACAGCTGTCCTGTTGTGTGTGTCTACATGTGCAGCTGTCCTGTTGTGTGTGTCTACATGTGCAGCTGTCCTGTTGTGTGTGTCTACATGTGCAGCTGTCCTGTTGTGTGTGTTCACAGGTACAGCTGTCCTGTTGTGAGTGTCTACATGTGCAGCTGTCCTGTTGTGTGTGTCTACATGTGCAGCTGTCCTGTTGTGTGTGTTCACAGGTACAGCTGTTCTGTTGTGTGTGTCTACATGTGCAGCTGTCCTGTTGTGTGTGTTCACAGGTACAGCTGTCCTGTTGTGTGTGTCTACATGTGCAGCTGTCCTGTTGTGTGTGTCTACATGTGCAGCTGTCCTGTTGTGTGTGTCTACATGTGCAGCTGTCCTGTTGTGTGTGTTCACAGGTACAGCTGTCCTGTTGTGTGTGTTCACATGTGCAGCTGTCCTGTTGTGTGTGTCTACATGTGCAGCTGTCCTGTTGTGTGTGTCTACATGTGCAGCTGTCCTGTTGTGTGTGTTCACATGTGCAGCTGTCCTGTTGTGTGTGTTCACATGTGCAGCTGTCCTGTTGTGTGTGTTCACAGGTACAGCTGTTCTGTTGTGTGTGTTCACAGGTACAGCTGTCCTGTTGTGTGTGTTCACATGTGCAGCTGTCCTGTTGTGTGTGTTCACAGGTACAGCTGTCCTGTTGTGTGTGTCTACATGTGCAGCTGTCCTGTTGTGTGTGTTCACAGGTACAGCTGTCCTGTTGTGTGTGTTCACAGGTACAGCTGTCCTGTTGTGTGTGTTCACAGGTACAGCTGTCCTGTTGTGTGTGTTCACAGGTACAGCTGTCCTGTTGTGTGTGTTCACAGGTACAGCTGTCCTGTTGTGTGTGTTCACAGGTACAGCTGTCCTGTTGTGTGTGTTCACAGGTACAGCTGTCCTGTTGTGTGTGTTCACAGGTACAGCTGTCCTGTTGTGTGTGTTCACATGTGCAGCTGTCCTGTTGTGTGTGTTCACAGGTACAGCTGTCCTGTTGTGTGTGTCTACATGTGCAGCTGTCCTGTTGTGTGTGTTCACAGGTACAGCTGTCCTGTTGTGTGTGTCTACATGTGCAGCTGTCCTGTTGTGTGTGTTCACAGGTACAGCTGTCCTGTTGTGTGTGTTCACATGTGCAGCTGTCCTGTTGTGTGTGTTCACAGGTACAGCTGTCCTGTTGTGTGTGTCTACATGTGCAGCTGTCCTGTTGTGTGTGTTCACAGGTACAGCTGTCCTGTTGTGTGTGTTCACAGGTACAGCTGTCCTGTTGTGAGTGTCTACATGTGCAGCTGTCCTGTTGTGTGTGTCTACATGTGCAGCTGTCCTGTTGTGTGTGTTCACAGGTGCAGCTGTCCTGCTGTGTGTTCACAGGTACAGCCATCCTGTTGTATGCATTCACATGTGCAGCTGTCCTGTTGTGTGTGTTCACAGGTGCAGCTGTCCTGCTGTGTGTTCACATCTGCAGCTGTCCTGCTGTAGTTGGAAGACAGTTTCCTTGAAGTCTTTCACCACCTCTGGCTTTTAAAATCTTTCTGACCCCTGTTTACAATGAACCTTGGGAGCAGCAGATGGTGTGATGCAGATTCTTTTTTAAATAATGGTCCAATATCAGGTGGGCCAGGAGGTATGAGCATAGATTCAATATGAGTTGGGTGCAAGGTTAATATGAACAAAGCACACTGTATAACATTCCCAATGAACTAATTAAACAAAATCAACCAGGCTCCAGGTCTCTAAGTCAGTAAGAGTAAGGTAAATTCCATCCCTTTTTCAAAGTCAAAGCTTGTTTTCTTCAACTCAGTTTTTTCAAATTGAATTTTAAAAATCAAATGTAGAACTGTTATTCCTTTAAAAACATATTTTGCTATTTTCCATTAGGTGATCTGGTAAGGCTGGACACTGCTCAGAAGTCAACTCTCTGCTCTTCCTTTGAGTCTGTGTTCTTTCATGAACTTCCACCCTCTCACAATCACTGAAAAAAGTAAGGCTTCTGGGTCAGCACTGCACAGGCTGCCCCCAAGACACAGGTTCAAAGACCCTACTGCTGAATGTGAAGAGGGAAATGAAGGTTTGTTGATCCTTAATACAAACTCTGAGCTTAGCAAGTCTCCTGATTCATTAGACTATAGCTTTAGGCATGGCTCAGCATCTACACCACCCAGGCCCACCGATTCCAGAAGATCCATCCACCTGCAGACATGGCTCAGCATCTACACCACCCAGGCCCACCGATTCCAGAAGATCCATCCACCTGCAGACATGGCTCAGCATCTACACCACCCAGGCCCACCTGATTTCAGGAGGCCCCCTAGCCACCTGCAGGGAGACGAAGAGAGTCCTTCCTAAAGACAAGTGAACATTTTTCCTCCTTTTGACTTATTCCTGTGCATACATGAATCACCATCACATTTATGCTAATTAGCCTGTGACCAGAGCAGAAAATCACTGAGATAAAAATGAATATTCACCAGTGAATCCATCTCTTTCCTAGGAGATAGAAGGAAAGCAGTCACACATAGAGCTCCCAGGGAAAGCTGGGGTATTCAGTCCTGTTTTTGACTTCTGTAGGCAAATAGTGCATGGAGCGGAGTTTAAATATTTTGCAGGTGGAAGCTCGTTCACATATCTTTATTTCTAAAAAACATTCTATGATGAAGCTGATCCATTTGGGCCTGGGAGCCCTCCACAAATCTGATGGTGGCACTCCTCAGTGAGGAGAAAACAGACACACAGTTCTCAGTGTTTGTATTGAAAAGAGTACTTTATTTGACAAATAGATTGTATTTCTGAGCCTCTAGCCTTCACCACACAGAAAATCACACTTGTTCATCATAATGGTAGTAGAATTGCCATGGATGCAGTGGACTAGAACAGCTCAAAGCTATCAGCTTTGAGGGTCAAAGCTGATATGAGTCTCACTATGCTAAAATCTCGGGCTGATAGGTTCCCTTTGAGCATCCAGAGGGGAATCCACCTCTTTGCCCTTTCTAGAGGATAGTTGTTCCATTATTGGAGGATTCCAGTCATGGGAATTCAGTTTTGGTTGGGTGCAGAACTATGCCATGTGTCTGCTGAGGGATGCTCATATCTGTTCCAGCTGGACCCACTCTTCAACTGATGGTCAACTCCCTGAAAGTCACACAGAGTCAGCCATATCTCCATCATAGCTCTCTGTTTCTAAGGGCTTATGTGATTGGGTTTCATTCTCTCAGATGATTTTAAGGGATCTCATTTCTGAGATTGGGGTGTGCTTCCATTGAAAGGATGCTTGCCTAGCATGCATGAAACCATTGGTTTGGGTTTGATCCCCAGCATCACATAGACCAGACATGCTGCAACTCCTTTGTAATCCCAGAACTTGAGAGGTACAGTCAGGAGTATCAGAAGTTCAGTGTTACTCACAGCAAATCTGAAGCCAACCTGAGATACCCAAGACACCATCTTAAAACATTGTAATATATCTACAAGTTCTAGGGACACACATACGAACCTGTTTTAATTCATTGTGTTCCCTAATGAACTATGCATTTAGTAACAAAAATCAGATTGTAAGATTAGTATTTTACCTTCATACAAATAAATAAATCATTTTATGCTGATTGTAAATATCACCTAAGGATTCACCTAGTGGGTCATGAGGATGGGAGGAAAGTTATTAAATTTTATTGTTTCTAAAACATATTGATTCACTCTCTTCCCTGTACAGATTAACCATCTCTATACCAATGGCTTAAGCATCATCCAGGAGTGTAGTGTCCCTTGGCCCTTCTTGGCTGTCGTTAGACTTTTAGATTGTTGCCCTTATTCTCCAAATCTTTTCTTTCTCTTCAATCTGATTGTGGTCCATGCTTCTCGCTGGAAGTTAGAGGGGATGCCTCCCTGTGACTTATCACAGAGCTCAAGAAAAGAATGTACTTAATAAATGTCTGAAATGTGGGGGCATGTGATGGGAAGAAGGGCTGGAGGGAGGAAGGAGTGCTTCCACAGAAACATGACACGTGGGAGAGCTGCCTCCAACCAGGAAACTGACAGTGTGTGCTCGATACTTAAATCCTAAGTGTGGAAAAGTCAAGAATATCATCCTGTCCTTGTGATTACTTCCGTGTGCTTTGCTATATTATCGTATCCCTTCTTAACCCATCTCATGCAGTGCCACTGATGTCACTGAGATACATATCCTCCTTATTCCAAGATAATAATAATAATAATAATTGTTATTAATATTATCATCATTTATGAGAGTGCACAATGTTTGTATGTAGGATGCATGTGGGTGTAAGTGGTAAATGCATGGAGGTTAGACAATTCCATGGAATTGATTCTCACCTTTTACCTTTTGGTAGGTTCTGGGACTCTAACCTAGGTAATGAGGATGTAACCTACTAAGACATGTCACCAACTTCATCCTTCTTTTTAAACACCATGGCATGGAGACTCAACCTGAGTTTGCGGAATGAAGGGGAGAGCTCTGGGCTCCTCACTTTCAGCCTAACTCAAGTTATCAGTGTTTTATTTTATACAAGCAAAGCTTGTGTATAAAAGTCATTTCCAAACTCATTCTAAACAGAGGCCCTATTCATTCTGAACTCAAGGAAGCTTCTCCACCCTGACTCTGGGAGAACAGTCAAATGGAGATGTCTTGGTCTTCAGTTGACTTCTTCACAATTATTGCTAATTTGGGGTCATTTTTTAATTTTTTAAGTAATACAATGTTATTGACACTATTGTCAGAAACAGAGGATGACATACCTGAAATACTCAGGGAAAAACAACAGAGATCTCTAAAAAGCTGGAGTGCTTGGAGTCCAGAATTCATGAGCCAGTTCTCAGGAGAAAGCCACTGAAAAGACCTGAGCCACATGTCCACATTCTGAGGGTCCCTTTGTAACTTGGACCACTGAACATCTAGTAGGGAGCCTTGCAGCAGCACCAAGGCTTGTCATGACCCTCTCTCCCTTGCAATCTCACAGTGAATCTCTGTGATCATCCAACAAACTCCACAGTGACACATCTGCTGTCTCTTTTCTGCAACTACAAAAAAAATCAATCTAGAAATAAAAGTAAAAATGCATCTGCAAGCCAGCACAGCATCTCGTCAAGGTCTCTAAAGAAAGACACCTCACACCCTACCTTTCCAGAAGGACACTAGTGGGACTTTCTCAGAGCTAAGGAGAGGCAGTAACTTCCCCTACTGGGTCTCTTCCACTAGCAAGTGCAGACTCACTCTGTAACACTTGCTTATGTTAGTATTGTTTCTCAAGAGACGGGTGTTCTGTCTTCCAACTCCCTACACCTTAATTAATTTCTACCATGGGAATCTCTTTAGGAGGCAATCCGTTCTGTGCCATCAGATTTAAGTGCTACCAGAAGAGCTGAGATGTTTCATATCTTTCTTCGTGGGGAATGTGTGCAAGAATAGATGCCAGCCTCTCAAAGGGACAATGCTTGAACAAATCTCTGGCATTTGTACCCAAGGATTTGGGGACATGTTTATTTTCTTGTAATCACTTCACTCTTTTTCTGAGAGACAACCTAGCTATTAGGGATGATTAACCAGGATAGAGCATTTCTGTAGAAATCTCCTGGTAGAACATATTGGGCAAAACTCCATTCTGAATCTTGTTCATAAATAATCCCCAACAGTCTGCTTCATTGTAATTAAAAATGGAAAGAGGGAAAAGGGAGAAAGGAATGGAAGAGAAGAAAATTGAGATCTTAAACTTCTCCTTCGTTATCAAACTAATTCAAGTTTATTTTTTGAGCAATATTCTGATACTGAAATTCCAAAAACTTCCCTAGGCAGAGCTTCATTTTCCCTGTTCTGAAATGTTTTCACATTTGGAAATTAGACAAGATAAACATTTGTGAGTGCCAGGCCAGTGGATAGAGGTGAGTTGCTGCAGGTTAATGGCTTGCTAGCAGGAAAAAGCCAGCCAGTGCATGCGACCTGTGTGTGATGGTCAACCATGATTATCCACTTGATTGGATCTGGGGCTAACCTAAGGATGCACCTCTGGATGTGCCTGTGAGGAGAGTTCTTGAGAGAACTTTCCCCCAGAGCAGGCAGCACCTTCTCGTTGCAGCCTGGGACATTGCTTTTCCCCAGCCCGCCTGTGCTCCTGCTTGAACGCATCTGCTTGTGCCATGGCCTCCAGTTTTGCAGACATCAGAACACTGTGCCGTTGGGGTCCTCTCCTCAGCCTGTATCTGTGGTGCTGACCTGTGCTTTCCCCTGGAACTTTTAGCCTTTTGCACTTGATGTGTTTTGAATTGATTTTTGTGGCGCATGAGAGCTCTGGGTATAATCTCATTATTCTGCATTTGCATATGCACATCCACATTATTTTCCAATATATATTGACACCTTTGCCACAACTTCTGTGGCTATAGCTATGTGGCCTTATTTGGGGGCTCTGCATTTGACCACATTCATCTATATCTTGTTTTGTGTCAGCACCACCCTATAGCTGTCACTAAGGATCACAGCACAGTTTTGAGGTCAGATACTGTGATATCTGTCATTGTTTCTCTTTTTGCATTGATTATTCTGGATATTTTGTATTTCTATAAAATTTTAAGATTTTTTTCCCTAGTCCTGTGAAAAATGTCATGGAAATTTTAATAGGAAATGTATTGAATCTGTAAGTGCTTTCAGTAATGCAGTTATTTTTCATATTATTAATTCTGGCAACTTATGAGTAAAACTTATAAAAAATAAGATTCAACTGTCTGTTGTCTAAGAAACATACCTCTCTTGCAAAGACATCCAAACACTGAACACATAGAAATCAACCTATTGTGCAAAGAGACGTGCTATAAAGCTGGTGCGGCTGTTTTCATTCCTGGTCAAGTAGACTTGAGACAAAATATCATTGGCAGAGACAAAGAAGGCCAGTGTTTTAATAAAGAGAACAATTTGTCATGATGATACAGCAATTATAAGTATTCATGAACCAAACATTGGAGCTGTCCCTTTAATCAGACAATCACAGTGATACAATGACTAGGAGTGTCTTCAACACCACCTTATACTCATCTTTAAGTAGACCTTCACCTCAATGTGCGTATATAAACAACAACAGAAGCTGTAACTGAAAATGTCTTCAGAAAGAACAGTCCTAAAGCGACAGACCCACTGTTGAATTTTTAGGAAGACCTAGTGCCAATTCTCTTCAAACTATTTCATAAAATGGAGAAGAAAAGAAAAGCCTCATGGCGGCTTCAATAGAAAGTGATACCCCGTGGCTCTGGAATTTGAATGTGCCCCCCTCCCCATTGCTGGTGCTGTTTGGAGAGGCCTTTATGAGAGGCCTTTGAGAGTTTATAGTCTCACTGTACTTCTAGTTCACACTCTAGGCTGCCTGTTTGCTATGGAGAATATGATCTCTCAGATTCTTGCTCTAGCCTCTGTGCCTGCCTGCTTCCATGCATCCCCATCACGGGGCTTTCTTCACTCTGAAATCTAAAGCCCAAATACACTCTTCATTGCATAAGTTGTGTTTTGGTATTTGTAACATTTAACAACAGAAAAGTAACTAGTACACTGCTCCATCAAACCACTTCTTTGAAACCAGTATTACCCTTGTTCCAAAACCAGATAAGAATAGAACAAAACCACGGAAATTTCCCCGATGAACATAGATGGGATGATCATCAACAAAATACTCATGAACATCATCCAAGAAGCCTTTGCTGATGTGTTCACTAGGTTTAGACCAAACCTTGAATATGATACAACACCCTACTCTTCCCCATATTTGTAATTAACATACTGCTTGGAAAACAAATCCATTAGGATCTTTACTATAAATAAAATAACAACCCCTCACAGGTTTAGCATAAAAGGATTTCCCCCAAAGATGTCAGAACTCATGGACTCACTGGAATTGCTGAAAACTAAGGTATCTGGAAGCTGAGTCTGTCCAGTAACTAGAGAGAGTAATAATATTTTGGATCCAATCTCTAGACAATACATAGATATCGTGCAGGACCTGATGCCACATTTCTATTGTAAACTGAGTCTCTCCATAGCAAAAAGGTCTCACAGGATGTACTGACCCTTAACCTCTAATGTGCCTGATTAGGAAATATTTATTCAGGGATCTAAGGGGAACTGGAAAATGGGGTCAGTGATGACAACTCAAATGAGAAACAAGTAAAATCATCTTCGGGGAGAGCCAAGAAGAGAGGAAGAAAAGAAAATCCACTCAATATAATTATTTGCTTTCTCTCTTCTTCTCCCTAAAGATTTTATTTGATCTAGAATGGAGCTGTGTCAACCCAAGAAAGCCATCCACTGATGTGCAGCCCACAACCACTCCAACAGAACAACAGCACAGATGAGCATCATGGTCTCCTCTGTGGCACAAGGCCGCCTGCAGCTAGAGTTTGACGCCATTGCTGCTGCAAGTGGAGGTTGTACTGTGTACACCTTGCTCTGGAGTAGATCTAAGTTCAACCCCTAACTGCAGTGTTTCTAGGATGCTCACCTCTTGTGCCTCATGGAAAAGAAAAAGTTTGTGTCACATTATGATTCAGAAAACATCAAAGATCAGGATCTCAGAAATTCAATGAATCCCAAGATTCCATAAATAACATAGAATAGACCCACAAACCAGTGAATGAATGAGTCCGGGTGATCACTACCATCACTACTACAGTTTGCTGAGACTCCAGTCAGTCTTTGGTTCTAGTAGATTCTGGGATTTACAGAATTTTTCAGATGTGCCACCTTATCTTTGCAGTCTTGGGTCACATTCATAAAACACAGCATGAGCTGGTGGGATGTGACCCCTGTCACCATGAGAATATGAAGACTTGCTAGATTACAGCAATGGCGACAACAAAGGATCAGAACTGTGCACACTCACAGAGGCTTTTCTCCCACAATAGTACACTCTGTGACAGGCACTGTCTGGCCTTGGAGAACTGGGAGTGGGCCCTTATCAGTAGTGCTGATGATGATAAGTGACTGCCCCACCACTCCTGTGTGCTGCCTGTGGCACTGTGGCAACCTTAATAAAATGTATCCTGTTGAGTGCAACATTGCAATACCAATAACTAGAAAAAAATACTTGGACCAAAAAAAACCCCAGTGATTAGGCATTTTGCCAAATCTATCAGTTGGTTTGTATAAGCCTGGGCTATAGTTGGGTAAACAGACAAAATTCTTATTTGAGACTCAGATTTTATAATTCAGAAATAATTAATACATAACTAGACAGAGCTATAAATTGACAAAAGATATTCTTTACTATAAAAAATGTATGAAAAAAATGCTTTCTTTTAATGAAAGAAGGTAGGTCTGCCCACAAATGTGTGGTAAGGCAACTATAAAAATGTATAATAATATTCCTTTGTTTAAACTTAGAGTCTCCAACATCAAACATGGGCCTTGTCAGAAAGGCATTGTACTTGCTTCCTGTTTCTGAATATTATTGGCCAGATGGTGGACTGGATTAGTTTTATCCTTCCATCCCTGCATTCCTTAAATTAGGTACTGTGCTCTGTTTGCATTGTGCATGATAACTATGTGGAACCTATCCATCTAGCTAGCTAGTCATATACCTGTCTACTCAAATAGCCATTAAGTTTTAATTTAAAATTATGCATAAATGAATATACAATAAGAATATGGACAGCACATATTCTCTAGGACATATAAATTATTTTTGCAGTTTTCTTTTTCAGAAAAGCCATTTGCCTCTCAGCACACTCATAGACTCACAGAGACGGGAGACCCTGTCTGATGTCAGGATACCTACTATTGCCACTTTGGTCTCCATGGAGAATGAGTTTCAGACAGAATAAAGGCCTTGTCCAGATTCTTGGAGTTTGGTGGCCTGACTGACTTCAAATGCACTTAACTTGACCATCTTGCCTTTGTAATTATTTCACCTTGAGGAAATTAAGACAAATTAGGTATCACTTTGTGTCTAAGAGAAAGATTTTTTTTTTTTTTTGCATTAGCCTGGTTTTCTTGGCACGAAGCAGCAAGAATTACTGAGGAAGATTTCAAACTATTTTCCAGGAATGAAGTCTCATCCAAGGTGGCTACAGGAATACAAAGAATGCCATGCTCAGGGCTGGGAAGATGTCTCCATGGGTAACATGTTCACTACACAAGTATAAGAACCCTATCTTGGACCCCCAGCACCCACATAAAGGCCAGGTGTTGAGGTACATGCATGTAATCTAAGTATTAAGGTGTGCAGGGTAAACAAATGGACAAATGTTTCTCGGCTGAGAGAGAATGCCAAGCAAAACTTTTCCAGACATGAGCAGACTCTTGTCTATCAGCCATTCTAGCTGGTAGGATGCGCTTTAGTTTCATCTAGGTCGTACACACACCGATGCACTACAGAATACTGGGTCCCACATGGTGGTGGTCCCATAGACAGGCGCATGCATTGCTGATGGACAGACAGTACTGTTGCTGATGGACAGACATTACCAATTTCTTCATTTTTATCATCTTCTACTCTGTTTATGAAGACAGGAAGTTCACTTTCTTATGGTTTTATGGGATACCTTGAGCCTTTTCTCAACAACCCAAAATTACTTTTTTTTCACCAATTAAGCCCTGGCTCATCATTATTTTCTTCCTGTCTCTGTTTTCATCTTAGGATATTCAAGAATTATGAAGATCATCTCAAATTTTGGCAGGGATTGATACTTGGGGGGACATATAATTATCATAGTTTTGGCACAAATATTAGTCAGGATCTGGGTAATTTGTCTGCGATTCAAACGTATCTGTGCCTGCAGAAATCTTTCATAGCACAAACCCTCAGGTCCACAGAGCGTGCAAATGGCTCTGGGCAGTGGCCACCTGAACATTTTCAAGCATTCTAGGAGATGTGGTTGTTCCAAGCACGAAAGGGATGCTTTCTCTTCCCCAAATTCCTTACAGTGGTCACCCCCTGTCTCACCCGGGTGAGAAGGTCCCGGGAAACTCTTGTGAACACTGATGGATTCCTCGCGAAGTGAACATTCTATCAGTAATTCCTCTGCAGGGTAAGTGCTAGCAGTTAACTCAACAGAGAGACAGGAGCAGGCTCCGGGGAGGCCTCCAGACCACATCTATGAAAATGCAAAAGTTTAATCCGATAAGCTGACAGTTTTAGAAATGATTTTTACTCAACCATCAGGAACAGCCTCTAAATAGAGAGCTAAGAGGGAATGACCACACTCCCCCATGGTGCGTGGCCTCGAGCATGCAATTAGCAATGACATCTCGGGGATTTGTCATGGCTGAGCTAATGGCGGGATAAGCCCAGCTAGCAGTTTTAACATTGTAGCCATAAATGAATGCAATAAAACACCTGGAGCTGTTAATAAGAGTAAAAATGGCTTTGAGCTTCGTGCTAAATAGCAGAATGGTTTCCCCGTAATTAAAATTACAGATATTTTTACTATGCCGTTTCACACACGCTCCAGAAGAATGCTGCTCAATGCTGCTCTATAGTTTCCTAAATTGTTGTGGGTATGCTAAAGACAAGGTGACTTCTTAGGTATTCAACACTAAAAGTGGATATTGAATGCTATTGTAAATGTTCACAGAGGCTGGGGAGCCAGGGAACTCCTGCTGAGGTAATGTTACTCCTTCTTTCTACTCTAGGGGTCACTGCCAAAGCCTGGTGCTGTTTAACACGAACACCAATATTAAGATTAATAAGTTATCTTTCTTCCCGAGAACTGTTTTGACATACTGCATCCTTTCTTACCTATAAAAACATATTCAATTCCGTTGAAGATCTTTGCGTGTGGCTGTGAGAAGTATTCTGTGTGAGTTTTGTGGCAAAAAGTGAAGTTATAATTGCCTTTCCACACAGGCTGCTCGTTTGCTTAGCTAATGAGGCTTCACAAAGCCTCCCTATCCTAGTTTTCAAAGGAAGAAAAGGGAGTGTGGAATGAGCGAGCTCTACCACTACCTTGATAAGAAGATTGTAAATAGAGAGGAAACAGACAGGCTGCTTTCTCTGTGATACACCTGCCCTCCTCCAACCCACACTGTGGCCGCAGCACCTCTGCCAACAAACGTCCTGTTGCTTCCAACCTGCACTCGTAAGTCTTTGTTCTAATATTTCACAACAGAAGGTAAATATCAGTGCGCAACCCCTGATTCAATCACGCCACACATGCTGTCAAGAAGCTTCACTCCCTAGTCATATGCAATGACTCATTGTTGTTTTGGAGAGTGAGGAACACCACACTGTAACCCCAGATGATACTCGTCATCCGCTCTTTACCTCTTCCCCTGTGAGGTCATAAAAATTATCTCATCTCGTATCACGCTGTTTGCCGTGCAGTGCTGACACCCTTGTCAGTGTCCCCCTGCCACTCCTCACGCTGTCCACAGAAGCATGAATGAGAGCCAAGGAGCAGGCCATCCATTGTTCTCGGAACATTGGCAGTGACAACCTTTTCTAGACGTGTTTCCCATCCATCTCATTCCCTCTACTTAGAAACAATGATTTTGCAATTCCCTGTTAAAGAAATCAAATCCCCAAATCTCTCTGAACACACCCCAATCTTGCATTTCTGGCCCTGTATTGCTGGCCCAACTTTTAAAAATCTGTTATGATGGCTTGCATGAGTGAGTTTGTCAATATTTGTGGGTATTTTCTACACTAAGAGAATGAATGGGAGAGCCAAATTGTATTACCGCCACATCGTGCACGCTGTTGACCACTTGTGGAGTTTCCTGTGTGGGCCTCTCATGCAGTGATGACTCAATGTTGACTGCTGAGAACAGGACGGTTGCGTGCAGTAGGGAAGTGAGGGCTATTTTATTTTGCCATTTAAATGTGAGAAGACTCACAGATTTTTTTCATTAGCACCTAAATCTTTTCTCTCATCCCCGTGGATACAAGTTCCGTGTATCTTACAACTACGGAGGTAATTAATTCGACACGATTTCTTTCATATTTATTTTTATTTTATGTGGATGAGTGTTTTGCCTGGAGGTAAGTAAGCGAAACATGTGTGTACCTGGTGTTCTTGAAGGCCAGAAGAGGACATCAGGACCCCTCCCACTGGACTTATAGATGGTTATGAGCCACCAGGGAGGTGCTGGGAATCCAACGCAGGCTCCTTCGGAAAAGCAACAAGCATTCATCATCATGTTAAACCATTTCTTCAGCTTTAGGATTGTTTTTTTTTGAGGGTTCCAGGGATCAGGTAAAGGTAATAAGAACACTCTGCCAGCTCAGCAATGTTCCTAGCTCAATGCTCACACTCTACATCTGAGCCTTAAGATGGCATCTTGGGAGTACATAGTAAGAATAGGCCTGTGGGCTGCCTGCTTGTGTCAGTGTGGGTTATGGGATGCTGCTTGAGCATTTGTAGGCCTTTGTGGTTCCACTTCCAATGCTTTACATCCAGGCCTGGAACACTTTCTGGGGACTCCAAGCTTCATGAAGGTTTCAGGGGTCATCCTCAGGCCAGAGCAAAAGTGTGAGTGGGACTCACAGAAAGGATCTTGAATACTAAACAGAAGATAAAAGTAAATACCCCGATTTTAGTGTTCATTTCATTGTTTGCTTGTTTTGTTGTGTTTTGTTTTGTTTTCCAGAGCTTTGGGATTCCAGCAACCCAGAGGCCTGTTTCCTCCCGTGGTTCCTTGCAAGCTTTTTTTCATATTACTTGTCTGTGCTCTGGCTGTCGGTATAATTCTAGCCATACAGAATCAATTTCCAGGGCTGTTTGCTCCCCTACAGGTTTAGGGGACAATCAGATCTAAAGGAACAGCCTAAAGCTACTAAGTGGATGCAGCGAATCTCTCTGCTGACTTAAAAGAAGTGTGCGATCACATGCTCTATTCTCTAGACACCCTGGTGGATGGATGTGGGCTGTGCTGTGCTTCAGTATGTCCTGGTAACATGGTCAGCTGTTCTAAAGCTCTGAGAATGGCTGGCCTTCAGGTGACCTTCTGTTGAGGCTCCTCTGCTGCTCCGAAGGCGATACCAGGTATCCTTTCATGTGCCACACCTCTGTGCCTTCTTTATTGTTAATTCCTTACAAAGGCAGATCTGGCTACAATCTTGTTAATCTAATCAGATTACTGTGGAATCTACATATTCCTTGAGGTTTCTTAATTTGGCTTAAAGTCCACCCAATAAGGTCAAGGAAGCATTTCAGTATAAGAAGGGTTAAATTTTCCAAAATGTCTCACTTTACACATCAGGAAGATCTATAATTTTACGTTGAGCAAATCAACTTAATTCCTACTTAAAGGGCTTTCCACTGAAATCCTCCCTTTATCCCAAAAGCAAGCTTAAATTATCCAAGACACGTGAGGAATTCAAAATGTAAAATCCTTCTTAAAGAGAATTTCTCTTTACATAGAGATAAAGAACAAGACAAGAAGAAAGACTGAAACCTCATAGATGAGTGTTGTAGAGCCACTGTGTGTGTGTGTGTGTGTGTGTGTGTGTGTGTGTGTGTGTGTGTGTGTGTGTGTGTGTTCACCCAAATGAGGTGCCTTGGACTTCAGGATATCACAAGATGAGGAGCAGGAGGACCTGCTAGACAAGTGCTTAGCACACTTTGCCAGCATCTCTCTTTTAATGATGCAACTGCAAATGAGTGTAGGTTTGTAATTAGGAAGCAGAACAGATGGCGGAGACTTAGTTTAAAGTGTTCATTAAAATAACCTGCACTGCCAAGTTACCGTTCCCTGCTAGGGGGCTGCTGCTCAGTTGAAATGCGTTGTGTGGAGCTGAGATGTAGGGAAAGATCACCACAGTGGGGCATCCATTGTAACTGTTTCCTTATTCCAGATGTGTGAAGGCAAAGTGTCAAAGTTTGTAGCCAGAAGCAGTTATGGAACATCAAAAACTCAATCGAATCCCAAGCCAGATAACCACGTTTTGTTTTGTTTTTTTTGTATAAGCAATGCAGTTTCTCAGTTCACCTGTAGGAGGCAGCCTTTCAGTGAGGCCCTGGTTTTCCCCTTTGTACAATGCTGGTTCTTGTGTGGTCTTCCCCGGAAGAGTGTGAGTGAGCTGGATTTAAATGCCTGCTTTCTAAAGAATCCAATACAATTTGCATAACGAACTGTGGACAGAAGTGGTGGGAAGACGCCTCTGGGAGCAGGCTACAAAATGCTGGCTCCCATCTTGAATATTTTCTCACTCTCTGGCTGGTGGAAGCCAGATGCCAGGTTGGGAGCTGTCCCCTGCAGAGGCCCAGGTGCAAGGGCCTGATGTCCTGGCAGCAGCCAGTGAGGCTTAGGAGTCACCCAGAACCCCATGAGTGAAACTGGAACAGATCTGCCTCTAATTAGCATTGCACCGAGACCTTGGAGCATGAGGTACCCACCAAGTGTATCCAGACCCCTTGGCCACTGAAAATAGACAACCGTAAGTGTCTAAGTAGTGGACAATTTGCTATGCAGAGCTTGGAAACATGGGGCTCATGTTCAATCCTCAGCGGGCAAGTTGCCTACTTTACTTATTTTTTTTCTTCCCATATTATATAATTATGGTTGAACAGTTGGTTCCTGGAATTTCAATGAGAATATAGGATGAAAGACCTTGTCAAAATATTCAGTGGTAAAATAGCCAGCAAACATTCATATAATTGAAATGTCCAATTTATCAAAGCCAGCTGGGTGGGAAGCTTGAGCAACCATTGTCTAGAATCATGTGCTACCAGGCACACAGGTCTGCAGGTGGAAAGATGCATGCATGTATTCTCACCACATCTTATTTCTGTGCATACATGCCTGAGTGTGTGTGTGTGTGTGTGTGTGTGTGTGTGTGTGTGTGTCTGTGTCTGTGTCTGTGTCTGTGTGTCTGTGTGTAACATATATTTCCACATAGGAGCACAGAGCATTGACTTATGGAACAATGCAGTGGTATCATCCTGGATTGTTTGATAAAATATGAATGAATAGTTTCATGCAGACACACAATCATCAGTTCTAACTTTTTAATGATTTTTAATAGTAAAAAAATAAGTACAACGTTTCTCTCTTCCCCCTTCTCCCCCCAAACCCTCCAAAACACCCCTCATAGCTCTCTGTCAAATGCATGACCTCTTTTTTATTAACAGTTATTGCAGCAGACTAGAAAGCTAGACTCCCAAGCATCCCTTCCACCCCACAGAAGGCATCTTTGAGCACAGTTTCTGGTCTCTAAAAGCAGCAGGCCCTCAAGGTTCTTTCCTCCAAACTCTCCTTTGTCCATGAAGCTTTTTCTTAAACAATCTCATCAAACATCAGAATCTAAGTTCCATTAAACATTAGGAATTTGGTACTAAAGAGATATCTGTTTTTCTAGAACAACCTTTGCTCCTGCAGAGGACCTGAGTTTGCCTCTAGTATCTACATGTTGGCTCACAACAACCCTAAGTCCAGTTCCAAGGGATCTGACTGCCTCTTCTGACCTTTCCAGACAGCAGGGTCCATCCATACATGCTGTACACACACCAGGCAGACAAGCACTCAACCACACACAATAAAGCTTAAAATATAAAAAACTCAAGAACACCCCATTTTTGTCTTCCACCCTGATCTTCGCTTCCATGCAGAATAATACTTCATAATCAGAGAAAGTTAACTTTTATAAAGCATTCAGCATTATTAGATCAGCCAATAAATGATCGTTCAAACAATGATATGACGGAAGAGCATTTAATGAAGAAACGCATCACTGGGCAGAGTTAGGAAATGCCAGACAGAGTAAACCATGTCCCCGTGCCAACCCAAACAGGAGAGGGAACCAAGATGATTCTTTGCCACACTTTTCCAACTGATGTATTGTGGCAAACAGATCAATTATCTGATGAATGGTAAGCCAGGGAACAGGGATGTGGTTGGGATCAGAACACAGTTTGGGGATGTTCCTTCCTACAATAAAGCACTGTAGATCTTAGACGTAGAAAACCTTAAGAGAAACTACTATGGCTATCTGGTTCTACCGGTCAGCTGGGGGCCTTTAACTGTGACTCTTAGCTCCTGTTTAGTTCAGCACCTACAACTTATAAAATTAGGATCTGCATACAACCTGTAAATTGTCTGTAGGGATAGAGAAGAGATGGGCTTAAGAGACACAGTACTTCAAAAGTCAAATGATGTCATCATTAGAATTACATAAAGGTCACTGGGTCAGCTGGTAGCTCATCAGGACAGCTGATATCATACATTTGCCCTTATGTGATGCCCTGCTGTGCCCCAGACAGTGTGGCTTCAACTATCTGATGACAATCCAGAAGTTTAACTACAACACCTGCAAGTTTGAACACAAAAATAAAACTCTCGGAGCTACTGGCATTCTTTAGTTTGGGTTGTGTCAGCAGAAGTAACAGTGAAGGAGGAACGAAATATCACACAACTATGGCTCACACTCTAGTCCAGATGCATTAGGGTGACCATGTTTAGAAAGAAATATGGAAGCCTAACACAAACAACGAACAGCCCTGGGTACTGGTTCTTCAGTGATGGACCCCTTAGCCAGCCTTCCATGGCCTTTTGTGCTTTTCTGCTCTTCTCCAGGATTTCTCTGACAGACAAGCATCCCGTGGGCCACCACCATGCGTCCTGGATTGAAGTCATACAATGCAAGGTGTAGCTGGGGTGAAAGGAGGCAGATTGTCATGTCCCTGTCCTCTTCACACATGAACCAGTGCTAGGGTACTGGTCACAGGCAGGCAGGGCATCCTCCTAGCTGCTGCTTTGCTGGGAAGATCCTCCGACAGGATCACTGTCTCCTCCAACCAATATGGCTGCAGAGATTACAGATCTCCCGCTCGTGCCACTTCCTTCCACCTTGTTCTCTTTCCCTTCCTGTGCTCCATATCCTTTGCAGTCGTTGTTTAAGCAGGTGAGGAATCTATTTCCTGCCTGTGCCCTCACTGATATGCACTCTTAATTCACATACACAATTACATTATGTTATATATCCAAAGAAGGACACTTCCCAAGTAACAGTGTAATCAATTACTATTAACTGTGCCAAACCCATGAAACTGTAATTCTATCCTACCTACTGCTGCCACATTGTCCTTGCTCTTGGAGATTTTGAATTAGAAATTGTCTTAAAATTTTAGACCAAATGGTATTTTTTTCCAGAAAACCGTTTTTTTTCCTACTTTGTTCTTCCCAAAAGATGATGGTAGCCTCACTCTCTGTTAAGATGTTAATATTCGGGAGACATACTAGCTGGTTTTGTGTGTCAAATTGACACAAACTGAAGTTATCACAGAGAAAGGAACCTCAGTTGACCAAATGACTCTATGAGATCCAGCTGTAAGGCATTTTCTCAACTAGTGGTCAAAGGAGGAGGACCCAGCCCATTGTGGGTGGTGCCATCCCTGGACTGGTAATCTTGGGTTCTATAAGAGAGCAAGCTGAGCAAGCCAGGGGAAGCAAGCCAGTAAGAAACATCCCTCCATGGTCTCTGCATCAGCTCCTGCTTCCTGCCCTGTGTGAGTTCCAGTCCTGACTTCCTTTGGTGATGAACAGCAATGTGGAAGTGTAAGCTGAATAAACCCTTCCCTCCTCAACTTGCTTCTTGGTCATGATGTTTGTGCAGGAGTAGAAACCCTGACTAAGACAGGAGAACTACACACACACACACACACACACACACACACACACACACACACACACACACACACACACATTTTTAATTCTTGAGGCAAACAATTTTAAAGGAATGTTGAACACATGTATCAGTATGCACATGTGAATGCTGTTACCCACTGAGGCCAAAAGAAGGGGTCGGGCCTCCTGAGTTTAAGTTACAGATGGCTGTGTGAGCCTATGAGTCCTGGAATCTAAACTGAACTCAGGCCTTCTGCAAAAGCAGCAGAGTCTTTTGACCATGACCATCTCCCCAGCCCACGTTAAGGCATCTTAAGCATCCTTCTTCTAAAACCAAGCTGCTGCTAATACCAAGCACTTTACATCCCATTAATATCTGCTGATTTGGGGTTAAAAGTATCATGACACCTTAGGAGGGATGTTTTTGTGGAAGGAGAGGGGGGGAACCCAGACTTTCTGCAGCATCAGCTGAGCTTCTATTCCTTGACACCCCAGCTTCCTGTCACTGACAGGACCTTCAGGACAAGCTGCTCACAGGGAGAATAGAGTTACTCTTCTAGGGTATTCTTAGGAACTGTAAGGGAGCCATGCATGAGAGGAAGACACAGGAGGGGGCTTAGAGAGAGGAAGAGAAGGGAAGAAGACCCCAGGAGGCAGGCAGGCCTCTCCACTGCTGTGAAGGTCCTCCTAGAGTTACATGGGAGCAAAGGGTTCTGCATCACCTCTGCTTTTGAGGAAGAAGGGCTCATGGTTCTCAGCTCTTAGCAAATGTGAATGGCTCCTTTGTGAATATGAGACTCTTTCTTAAAAATTTATTTTATTTATTTTCATCCCAAATGTTGCCCTTCCTCCTGGTCCCCCCTCTCAGAGTTTTTCTCCATTCCCCTCCCCTTCACCTCTGAGAGGGTGCCCCCCCATGCACCCCTCCCCTTCTCTGGGGCATCAAGTCTTTATAGGATTTGGCATATCCTCTCCTTCCTGGGCTAGACAAGGCAGTTAGTCATCTGCTGCATATGTGCTGGGGGTCTCGGACAAGCTTGTGTATGCTTTTCGGTTTGTGGCTTAGCCTTTGGGAGCTCCCTGGCATCCAGGTTAGTTGGCAGTATTGCTTTTCCTATGGAGTTGCCATCCCCCTCAACTCCTTCAGTCCTTTCCCTAATTCTTCCACAGGAGTCCCTGACCTCAGTCTAATGGTTGGCTGTATCTGCATCTGTCTCAGTCAGGCGCGGGTCGGTCCTCTCAGTGGACAACTATGCTACACTCTTGCTGCAAGCACAGCATAGCGTCAGTAACAGTGCCAGGGTTTGGTGCCTCTGGATGGGATGGATGCCAAGGTATGAGATTCTTCTGGGTTTGAGGCCAGGGATGTAAGCATTAGATGAGGAGTCTCCATGGCTTCCTTGGAGGCAAGTTCTTCAGCTGGGAGAGAGGGAAGTTCTCTTTCAGAGTCTACCTTCATCCTGGTTCATTTGTTTTCCTTTCAATTTACTAAAGAATTCAAGACATTTGTCCTATAGAGATTGCCAGATCCTTAACTTTGACTATTTAAATTCTATACTATCATTAAACCTAGTCCCTCGTGACTCCTACAAATCAATAAGTGGACCCAGAGGCTCCATCAAATTGAAGTTTGATTTTTTTTCCCCTGCAAATAAGCACTTCTAAGGTGTCTATGTCCTTGGGTCTGAAGATATTATCTCCAACAGTCTTTGATGTGGAAAGGAATCAATGATCAGTAAGTGGATCAATTCATCTTTTGTAGGTTATTTAACAGTAAGAGGTCATGTTGCAAGAGAGAGAAAGAGAGACAGAGACAGCCAGTCTGCAGGGAGTTGGAGGAAAGTCATGATGGACGGATATGATTATTGTAAACTGTGTGAAATTTTCAAATAAATAGTATTTGAGAAAAGTGTAATGGTGATAGCTTAACTCCCTTCATCTATCACCTCCAGTATTTGTGTGAGGAATTTCCCTTCGACTGCTGGAGTGCAGCTGTCAAGGTTGCAGCCAGTCACATTTGTCAGTTTTTTTTCTTTTCTCTTCTTTTCTTTTTCAAAATTTATTTTTAAATTATTACTTTACAACCCATTCACTGCTTCCCTCCAGGTCACCCCCTCCCACAATCCTTCCCCCATCCCTCCTCCCCTTCTTCTCTGAGTGGTAGGGCCCCCTGTATATCCCTCTACCCTGGTACTTCACATCTCTTTAGGGCTAGGCCACCCTCTCCCATTGAGGCCAGACAAGGCAGCCCAGTGAGAAGAACATATCCCATGCACAGGCCACAGATTTTGGGACAACCCCCTTTTCCAGTTGTTTGAGATCTACATGAAGACCAAGTGGCACATCTGTTACATATGTGTGGGGAGGCATAGGTCCAGCCCATATATATTCTTTGGTTGGTGGTTTAGACTCTGAGAGCCCCAAGAGTCCAGGTTAGTTGACTCTCTTGATGTTCCCATGGAGTTCCTATCCCTTTCCAACCCACAGTCCTTTCTCCTTGTCTTCCATAAAGGTCCCCAAGTTCCATCCACTGTATCTGTCTGAGTCAGCTGCTGGGTGAAGCCTCTCCAGCAACGTGCTCCTGTCTGCAAGCAGAGCAGAGTATCATTAATAGTGTCAGGGACTGATGCTTGCCCATGGGGTTGGACTGGTTATTGGTTGGGCATTCCCCAGTTTCTGTTCCATCCCCAACCCTACCCCATGCCTGCATCTCTTGTAGACTGGTTAAATTTTGGGTTGAAAATTTTGTGGGTGGGTTGGTGTCTTGATACCCTGGTTTTCCTGTCTGGCTACAGGAGGTGGCCTCTTCAGGTTCCATATCCCCAGTGTAGTGAGTCACAGCTAAGGTCCCCTCCCCCATCAATTATTGGTGCCTCCCTTATCCCAGGTCTCTGCCTCATCCTGGAATTGTCTCCACCTCCTTGTCTTAAGGGAAATGCAAATTAAGACATCTCCGAGGTTCCGTGTTACATCCATAAGAATAGCTAAGTGAAAAACTCAAGAGACAGTGCATGCTGGTGAGGATGTGGAGCAAGAGGAACACTTCATTTCTAGTGGGAGTGCAAACATGGACAATCACTCTGGAAATCAATTTGGCAGTTTCTCAGAAAACTGGGAGTAGTTCTACCTCAAGAGCCAGCTATAACACTCCTGGGCATATACCCAAAAGATGTTCCACCATCCCACAAAGACATTTGTTCAATTATGTTCATAGCCGCTTTATTAATAATAGCCAGAAACTGGAAACAACCTAGCTATCCCTCAGCTGAAGAATAGATAAAGGAAATCTGGTACATCTACACAATGGAATATTATACAAATTCTATTAAATACGATTCAAATGCTATTTAAAACAAAGACACTCAAATAGACATTGCCTTGCCAACATATAGCCATCCCCTCTTGATTTCCTATGCATAGATGCTTTCCCAGTAGTCTTAGAAGTTTCTTTGCATGGTTCAAGAGTTTAGGATTCAAAGGAAAATACTAATACTATAAAACTTTTGGACAGAACAAATGAACAACAGTGATGATCTTGCCTGAATACGCCAGTGGAAAATCAGGCTGTAATACAACCAATTTAAGCGTATGCCCAACTAGCTTACAAATAAATGAGACTCTTTCTTTGGATATTTTATTCTGCTTTGACAATTACTGGGGGCTAACCCCTAATCCTCTTCTAATTGTGGGCCTGAGCTGCAGTGTACCTCAGGAAACATTTTAAGAAGTGAAATTATTTTCCAAGTGTGAAAACTTGGTAACTGCTTGCTCTTTTGGCTAAGCCTAGTTTTACAACTGGATACAGTGTAAAGGCATTTAGAGAAGTTCTGCCTGACCTGGCTCAGTGATGCTGCGGCATGTCCTGCCTGATGTTTCTTCACTTTCCTGAGACTTCTTCAGCAGTGCACTGAGGTTCAGCAGTTCACCTCTTCGCGTGACCTGCTGCAGTCTGCTCCTTCACTTTGTGGCTGACGGCCTTCTGTTTGGGACCTTAATAACGTCTTCCCTGTTAGTTCCCCTTCCTTCTGTGGCTCCTATCCCTACAGCTTGGGTGCTGCATGTTTCCACTGCTGCATAATTTTGCTGGCCCTGCTCTTTGTGGTCTGTTCCTTTGTCTGTTTACCATTCATCTGGGCACTTTCCCGGTTTTGTTTTTCAGCTAGCCCATTCAATTTTGTTTTTATTTCTACCACAGTATTTTTAGTGTCCAATTTTTTATGCTTTCTGAGTCTTTTTATTGCTAACTACGCCTGACTCATAACTTATCCTCTTATCTCTGAGAGAACATTAATTATAGTGCATTTTATCAATTGACGTATATTTCCTCCTTTGGGTATCACCCCCTCTTCTTCCACCTTCTTTCTTTCCTGTTTATCCAATCTGCCTTTTACTGTTTCATTACCCACACAACCTGATCAGCAGGCACATGCTCATAAAGGGCTTGCGGAGCTGCTCAGACAGAGCTCACCCGGCCCTAGGCTCCACTGCAGAGGCCATGTGCTGAGGCTCCTCACTGAGCCGCACTGGCCACTCGCCTGCAGAGGGGTCTTCGAGAGCTCCTGGGCCAACGGCCAACAGTCTGTGCTTATCCTCCAGTGCTGTTCCCTTCTCTACATGTGCCTTCGCTCCAACTGTTAATCTTCAGTGTTCTGCAGATACGGGGAAGTAGAAGCCCTGGGAAATAATTGCTTCTCACTGTACATTTTGAACTCCTTCTGTTTCAATGTATCCTCACACCAGCAGAGAGAGGTGGAGCTCTGGGTTAGGAAGAGCTGAGTCTCAGAGAAGGTGCTGGGCCATAGGGAGGTGTCCCCCATGTTTCCTGTAGAATATTAGTTGATGTAGTTTTCATTGCCACTGACCCAGCATTTCTCTTGTGTTTGGAAGCGCTGACATTTGTCAGCCTCTGAAGAAATGCAGCACTGTATTCAAGCAGGCTTCTCTACAGCTACAGCTCTGTGTGAGCCCAGCCAGTGCTTCATGCTCTCCTCTTTACACTGATGCATCGAGGTAGAGGTGCTATGTCTGGAATGAGGAGATGCTGGTGTTGTCCTGATTTGGGACACCCTCAGGTACACACTGACTACAAGAACTGTGTGCTGCATGCTAGGGGTGGCATGAATTTTTAGTGTGATTATTGCCTTGCCGCACTGGCCACTCTCCTGAGTATCCATGTCCTACCAAGTGTTATAGTTTGTAGACCTACTTGTAGTTGTAGGGCGATAAGTGCATTTAGGTGGTAGGAAGAACTCCCCTATTTTAGAACTAGTAGGTTATTGGGGGTGGAGAGGTTCCTCTACGTACCACAAGAGGACACAGTGAGAAAGCAGCCATCTGAAAGCCAGGAGGAGAGTACTCACCAGATATTGACTTTATCTTCATGGTTGTCTCTTAACCTTCAGGTCTGTGGGAAATGCCTGTGTGTGGCTTAGGCTGTCTATAGATGGCTCACTCATTGCTTCAGCCACCTGCTATGGTATGAAAGCGCCCTCCAAGTCTATGTCCCTAATGCAACAGTATTGAGATGAGGAAGGGAATGGGCCACAAGGATTAGACCAGAGGCCAGCCATCATCCTGAGCAGGGTCAGCATCTGAATGGGTTCCTTACAAAAAAGGATGAGTTCAGTCTCCTCTCTCTCCTTCCCACTGACCATCAGGACTTGAAAAGCAAGAACATTCAGGGTTTCCACCTCATAAATTAGAGTTAGGAAGCTCAAGCATTGTCCACTGTGGTAACAGAGAAGGGTATGCATGAGAATACAGGCAAGCTGGACCTACCTTCTGTTCAGGCTCTATGTACACTCATCCTGGCTCATGGTTCTTGCTCTGCCTCAGCTTGCTTTGTGGGCTCCAAACTGTGATAACCTAAGCAGAGATGAAATCTATTCACTGGAGGTATTGGGACATAAAGCTTCAGTAGCAGGCACCAGGCTGGTTACAGGGACCTAAGCCAGGATGTGCTCTTCAAACATCAGTACCATGATGCTCAGCTGTCTCTGCTTTCCTGTTAGGCTTACACTTGCTAGACAAAAATAATTGCTAAGACTCTCCGAATGTACGATGACAGCTGTATTGCAAGACATCACACAGCTCACATTTTTTGACAGATCATGATTTAGTTTCAAGAGTAGCATGTTGGGAAGATTGTTGTGGGGAATCACAGTAAGAGGAAAATAGGCTGGTGAAATCGTGGAGCTCTATGAAGTGTGAATCCAAGCACTTTCTTTCTAATCAGAGTATGAACCAGGCAAAGATGAGCAAGTCAACAATGGATAGACATGTGGTAGATGCATGGGTACAGTAGATGTGTAGGTATGTCCCCAACTTTTAAAATTCACAAGTTATAAAAACATGAAGGATTCAAGCACTTTGTCCATGCAAGAAAAGTTAAGATTTCACACATTCTAGCCAAAAGCCCTCCTCCCACCAACTTCCGAGGTCTACATTTGGATTCCCTCACTGAACCGGGCTTCACACACTGGGAGGCAAGTACACTGGGCTGCTCTGCTGGGATGTCAGTCTGTCTTACAGGTGACTTTCCCATGAAAGAAGTTTAGGAAAGAAATTTAAAAGATGCCAAATTACTAATGTTGTGATTTATGGATAAATTCAAGTTATTTTGATAAACATTTCAAATACATTGCACTGAGCAGTGAACTAGGCACATGTGTTTTTTATTTGTGGTGCTGATCATTTTAAATGTCATTTAAGTAGAGAGGGAAAATTACAGGATAATACAACTTTCCATTTGATCATAGAATAATGTTCTATGTGTTTTCATTGATGTAATTCTAAGTGTTAAGGACAGGGAGGCTAGTGACTAAGCTGTATGATTTAAAGCCAGCCCATTTTCTATAGTTCTCCCAAAGATGCTGAGTTCTGTGGGCCTTTTGGACCTCTGGCAAGGGTTTTAGCTGTTCTATACTATCCATGCTCCAGAGGAAATCGATGAATGAACCCTGGATTTCAGTGAGAAAATATGAGAGGTGAGGGAGGTTGGGATGGACATAAAGGGCAGAGAAGAATACGGAAAAGCAGTTGCCATGAGATGAGTGCTATGAGTGTAAAGAAGTTATTCTCACAAGAGAAGAGGAGGAAACACTAATTTTAGCAGGGGTACATCCATATTCCAACACCCCTCACAGAATGTAAAAATTGTGTTCTTCTGAGAAAATGGGTCTTGTGGCCACATCTTCACTCATCAAGGAGTAACTATGACTCTGTAAATGTTTCTTTCACTGCCATGAAAGAATGGCATTCTTTCAACATCATGGTTATAATATGTTTCCAAGCTCTGTTTATGGTAAAGTAACTACCTCAGCACATAGAGGGATTTCTCCATGATAACCCAGAAATATCCATGTTGACCATGTGTTGTATTGTGCCTTATTTTATTTTGTCATTTTATAATAATGTAATAATGACCAATGAAGTTCAATCTGTCTAGAGACCAGAGATGTCCCATTCTTGATGGAGCTCTAGGACTTTGGGAAATACTGTGTCATCTTTGCATGAGAAAGATCCAGTCCTGAACACCAGCCTCTGATTCTTTGTTTAAAATCAATAAGCCTTTTGTTTCTCATGTGTGATTCTTCCTGTCAGGTACTTAGTCAATTCAACAGTGAAATGTGTTACTTAATACAGAAGAATTGGTACCAGGAGTGGGGTTCATGTTATGTTGAACTTGACCATATGGTTCATAGGCCTTTGGAACTGGTTTATGGGGGAATCTGGAAGAGCAGGAGAGAGAAGTCCAGAAAGCTGTAAGCAATGCTTTATAGCCCTTTCTGGCAGGAGTTTTAAAGATAAGAATGTTAGGAAACATATGAGCAGCAGAGGCCCAGTCCATAAGGTTCCAGTAAAAACAAAACTCTATTGAGCACTGGGCTAGAGGTCATAAATCATTCTGGCAAAAAAATAAAATTCTGGCTGACTTATCCTGATATTCTGTGCACTTGATTAAGTGGGACTAAAATAAAATGTAAGGGAGTAATTTATATGGCAGAGAATATTTCAAAACATGGTAGTGCCCCCGTACTAGTCACTGCTTACATACAGCTTTAAGGTAAGAAACCAGAGATGGAGCAGGAAATATGAAAACATGCAATCTGATGAGAAAATGAATCTGTTTAAAACTGATATAAGGTAGGTAATGAGACTGTAGCTGTAATTGTTAAAGATTATCACAATTAAAGAGAAACCATGTGGTCTGTGCTGGAGCAATAGGAAAGGTACCCAGAGGATAAGAGTCTACCCATGGGAGGCTCCAATTTGAGAAAATTTAATTCATTAAAAGGAAAAAGCCTGAATTGGGTATACATTGGAGGGGTTTGAATCAACTACTTAGAAAAGTATTTTCTCAGATTTGGCCACCAAGACATGCAGAGACCCCTGTGGCTGTGACAAAATAGGAAAAGACATATGTTGAGCTGACAGCAGAACTGCACAGTGTCACCCACAGAGCTGGTACTGGTTTTGCAGGCATGGGAAATAAAAGTGTGCTGGGTTATGGTGGTTTATACCAAAGTCCTCAAAAGCTACCAAGGTCAAAATATGCATGTAATATTTGTTTTCTTTGACAGCAAATTAAGAGAAGCCATTGTTTGAAGCTGGAAAGATGCTTCAGCTTGGTATATCTCAGACATGGAGTGAGGCTGCCTCAAGAAAGAGACTGTTTATGCTCCTGGTAGAAGATCAAGACCAAGACCAAGACCAAGATCCAGAGTTGGAGGTCAAAAAGGCTGCTGAGGCTCAGATGACTTACTCATCTTTGGCTTGGTCATTCCTTCCAACACCTCCAGTCCCCTCCTTAGAAATCAGAAGGACTATTGTGTGACATTGTATGTTAAGATTGTGTGACTTTTTAATAAAGGCTCACAGCTGAGAGAGTCCTGAGTCTCAGATGATGTTTTTTGATATTGGATTTTTAAACAACACTTGGACACACACACACACACACACACACACACACACACACACACACACACACACTAAGTTGGGGAGAAAGAAAAGAAAGATACAGAGTTTGTGTTGTGTTGACCAACTATTCCTGGGCATGAGACTCCATTGGGAAAAGGGATTTCCCCCTTGCCATTGTGTGTCCATTATAGGCAGATTCTTTGTTAGGGATAGGATTTTGTGTTCACCTTCCCTTTTCTGTGGTGGATTTTTTGTCTGGTTTGAACCTGTACAGTCTCTGTGAGTTTACATGGGTATTGTTCCTTGGAGACATCCATGACCTCTGGCTTTTGCAATCTTTATGCATCCTTTGCTGTGTAAATTCCTAAGCCTTGAGAAAAGGAGTTTGGTGAGTGCCTTAGGACTGAGAACTCTAACATCTCTCATTCTCTGTACTCTGCCATCTACACACTGTCGTCACACACTGTCCAGTCATTGATCTCTGAGTTGATTCTCATCTTCTGAAGGAGGAAGTTTTTCTGACGAGTGTTAAGCTATGGGTATAGCAGAATGTCATTAGTGGTCATCTTATTGTTATGTTCCTTCACCTAACAGAACCATTGTATTGGGTTTTCCCCTAGGCCCATGACCTATCTGGTCTCAGGATATTGGTCCCTTTAGCAGTGTCAGGAATGGATGGGCCTTAAATCCAATCAAAAGGTATTCACTTACTTTCATATCCTGTAGGCCATTGTTGCGCCAGAATATCTTACAGGCAGGTGGATGCTCTAGGTCACAGGGATTGTAGCTAGGAAGGTGGTTACCTTCCTTCCTCTTTCAGTGTATTCAGTGAAACTTCCAGTGCCATGAATGTTAGTCAGTAGAGTAGCCTTCTTGGTAGGTACCAGCCCCACTTCACCAGCCATAGTCAATGGCATAAATGGTGTCCTCAGCATCAGGGCCTTAGCCTCAGTTTGTAAGGAGCAACAACTAACCCTAGCAATAGCCTGTGTTGTTTGGGGGTTTCCATTGGACCCTTTGGCTAAGGACTCAACTAACTGTAACCCTTTCCTAGCACTAAAAGTTTCAATTGATGGCATAAGTTGTCTAGTTGGGGTATTGCCTCCCCTACTGTGTGGTGACTTCATCTAGGTTCCTTTCATATAGTTTCATATAGTATATATTTGAGAAAGCTTCCACAGTAGTAGACTTCCATGTTTCTCTGATGGTCTTTACTCTTAGCTGACTCCCTATGCACCTTCCCTCACTCTTCTCCCCCATCTGCCTTTCTATTTAATCTTCCTATTCTAGTTTTCCTCTTATCTTATAACACTATATTGTATTTCCCCTACCTTGGGAAATACTATATTACCTTACTAAGTACCTTCCCTCTCTGGTTATTCTAATTAGAGCCTAGATCCTGAAAGCTTAAAAGTTACCATACAGATGTAAGAGAAAACAAAATAACTTTGGTGCCTGGGTTATTTCACTCAAGATGATTTTTTTCTAGCTCTATCCATTTACCTATAAATTTATAATTTCACTCTTCTTAACAGGTGAATAATATCCCATGTGTAAATGCACCACATTTTCATTATTCATTTACCAGTTTATGGGCATCCAGGCTATTTCATTCCTAGCTACTACCAATAGAGCAGCAATGAACATGGACAAGCTAATGTCTCTATAGTAGGATGAAGAGTCTGTTGGGTATAAACCAAAAGGGGTATGGCTGGATCTTGAGGTAGATTGATTCTCAACTTTGTGAGGAATTACCCCAGTGATTTTCATGGTGGCTATATGGGTTGACACACCAGCAATAAATAAGCATTTCTTTTTCCCCACACTCTCGCTAGCATGAGTTGTCCTACTCTTGTTGATATTGGCCATTTTCATTTCTTATATATTTTGATTTCTTATATTTTTCTGTTTTTTTTAAGAGAGGGAGAAAGCACATAAAATTGGGTGGGAAGGGGGATAAGGAAGGATTTGAGAGGAACTGGGGAAGAAGAAATCATGATAAAAATATAGTGAATGAAGACTTTTGAAGCCGGAATGAACACATTTTGCATTATCGTCTAGCCTGGGAACAAGGGATTGAATGTTGTGGCTTGAATGTGTAAAGTCCTCCATAGACTCCTGTACTGAAACATTTGGTCCCAAGCTGGTGTTGCATGCCAGCAGCGATGGTTCTGTTGAAGAAGGTTGTAGAACCTTTAGGGGGTGGATGGATGACTGGAGAAAGGCCTTGAGGCTTCATAGCTTAGCGTTACTTCTTGTCTGCTCTCTGCATCTGGACTTTGTATCCAATGTGACCTCATGCTCTTGTCCCTGTTCCTTTCTCACCACATGGACTTTACTCCTGCAAGAGTTAGGACAAAATAAACTCTTCCTGCCTCAAGTTGTTCCTTGCCATGTAGTCAGTTACAGTGTTAAAAAGATTGATGATTATGTAAGACAGCCTGTCTATCCCTCAAAGCATACTAATGAGAGCATGGGAACAAACATCCAGACAAGACCACCAAAAGTTGTAAACACAAGCACACCATTATTCATAAAGAATAAAACATGCCCCCCCCCAATCCCGTGGTCCTCCATCTCTTAAAGCTTCAACAGCCTTTCGAAAAAGCCCAAGGATTTCCCACTGCTTGGGTGAAAAAGATCACTTTCATTCCCTGAACCAATTGTCTGTGTCCATAGAAGACCACAACTGACAGCTCACAGCCCAATTTGGTGTTAGAGACACAACCCAGATTTCAGAATAGAGCATGCTTGTCCAGTCTTCATGCTGTGACAGTTCATTACCAAGCTCAACCTCAATAAACCATGCTACCCAAGGGTAAAATTTATACTGAAAACCACATGCTCTGTTCTCTCAAAATCCCTTTCCTTAGAGCAATGGATTAAACACATCCATAGTGTATAAATATCAAAATCAGTCAGAATCAATCTTACAGATTTAACTATTTCTTTTTCCTGATTGTGGTTTTCAATGTGACATATAAACCACTCACATGTCTGGTTTGAAGAACTCTAGATTTGGAGTTAGTGGTACAGGTCAGGATTTGATTTTAGAAGACAAAGGTGAGTGTGATTTTGATACTGGATGGATATTGTAATAAAATAGGGATTTTAGATATTTCTTTAAATTCAAGAAATTGCCATGAGGGACCATTGAAATGTATAGGGAAATAACAGAAACTGATTCAGTTAGGGGGTCCTCCAGAGAAACAAAATCAACAAGATGGATTCATATTATTAAAATATATTTATTATGTATGACTTCCATAAGGAGGGTAGTCCAATGATAGCTATTCACGCACATTGGAGAAGCAGAGAAGCTCATTGGTCTATGAGAGCAGATGCCCATATACTCCTGAGATGGTGCTGAAGAGGCTGCCTAGACAGTTGCTGCTCTTGAGTCTGCATTGGAAGACTGAAGAAGCTGGAGTCTGACACTAAGAAGGGAAAACACCAGTGATAGTCACACTCAGAAAGAATGACATTGCTCTCTTCTTAGACCTCTATACACGAGCAGTCTGTTGTATCCACTTGGAGGCAGGTCTTGCTAACTTCCCTTAGTCTTCTTTGGCAGGGTTCATAGGCAAGGTTCATGGAGGTGTGTCTCCTGGATGATTCGAAATCCCATCAAACTCATAGTACACCACGCCATCTGAACCGGAAATGAAAACACAGCTACCAGAAGCAGGCTTGATGGTTACTGGTACTTACTGAGAAATCATGAGTGCAAAGGAATATTTTGTGGGATGCTTTTAAAATGGGAACTAGAGGCAAAGCCTTGTACGTATATTTTGATAAACAGCAGTGGAATGGATATAGCTAGATTAAACATCCTCCTTCCAAAACAGCCAGCAGAACTGCAGAGGGAAGCTGCCGAACCTCTTCTGACTGAGTCCCGCTTTCTCAAAGTCCAGCATCAGCTTCTCTCTGCCTCCTTCCCCACAAAGGCAGCCTGCCAGGTAGTCTCTGTTCTGCACATTGCTTCCTAACTGGAACCAGGCAGCTGCAAACGTCCATAATTACAGGAGATCCAGTCGTTTTCTGCTCTGCGGTTGGAATAATGACAGTCTTATTTTCATTACCATTCTAATGGCTTTGTGTTCTGAATCACTATGATACTATTAATAAGGGCAAAGGTGCCTGACTTAGCCCGGGCAAAGCCGTCCCATACATCACTCTAAGGGCAGTGGGTGAACTGACAGATTAACAAAGCCGCTCAGACACAACTGAGCTGTGCACCAGACAGCCATAAATGGAAGCATGTGGGGAGGTGACAAGAGCACTTTACTCAATTGCTCATTCTCCGGACATACTTACCTCAGAGCAGAGCCCACACTACCAAGTAGCGTTCTTTTATGGTTTTAGAACTTCTTAATTTATTATTGTCGAATTTCGTGCATATAAACAATGGATTTGGATTGAATACAGACTTAACCTGTAACTCCCTCTAGAATCCATTCTAATACCTCCTTCTCGGTTTTATAACCCCCTTTTAAAAATAACCTACAAAGCCCAACTGATAAATATATTTTATTCCAAATCACTTTTTTGAATAAGGAATATTTGGATCAGCTCTCAAGTTTCCCTAAGGATGAGTACCCTCACTTCCAAAATGGTACAGCAGAACTACCTTGAAATAGAAAGTATACAAACTATGGCAAAGCAGCAACATCTCCCTGGTGCCGGAGATGTTGGCAGGTCTCTGTTTGACAGCGATCTATGCCAAGCTTACTCTCTCAGCACTACAGTGTGTCTAGGGTCTAGGAAAAAGCTGTCCCTCCTACAGGATGCCTTATATTTGTCTCTGAACTCTGTGGCTTGGAAGTCTCTCCCCACTTCTCAGTTGGCTGAGGGATTTCAATGAACAGAAGTAAGGAGAGGACAGGATTCTCTGGTCTAGGGAACATTAGCAGTCTTTTCCTTGTGCATTGTTGGATATGTGTGAGCAAGGTCCCAAGACTCTTCATTCCTTGCCTCCAGCCATTTTTCCTACTTAATTATAAGACTGACTGTGGATGGTTGTTCTGAAATGCAATCTGCTGTAAAAGTCAGCTGGTCATGTGGACCTGAGGAGATTTTGGCAAGGAAGCCATGTCTGTCTCATGGCCTCTCTCCAGCCTCTATCCCTCCTGTCTTTCCTCCAGTTTTGGGGTACATTCTCTCTACCCTGAGCAATTATCTACTAGTGTATCATATTCTTTTTCCTCATGGTGTCAGCCCAAACCCAACTGTGACCATTCTGTACCTACAACTATGAACCTAACTTGCTCACCACATTAGCAATAGAACGACACTCTTTTATCTTCTACTTCCCAGGCCTTCCCCATTCTGTCTATCACCAGCTGTGACAGACTATGGGGGCCATCATACTATCCCCGACACTAAAGGAACATAGGGCCAAGAAGCACAGGAGGCAGGTGGTAAGTCAGACGTCACTTTCTCTTGGCCATCTGTGAACAAGAAAACATCCCCAGGATGCATTTTGCTGGAATGGAAGCAAAGAATCTCTTTTCAGAACCAGTCAGAGTCGCATCCATTTTTGCTTATTGTGAGTTAAATGGGGCGCATTTCTGTTTCCCCTTAGTGTAGTGTTTGATTTCACTTCCTGCTCAAGAACAGTTAATATTTAATAGAAAATTATTATTTTGGTGGGTCTTATCTAAGATATGTGAATGCCTGCCTCACTTCAAGAAGACATTGATATTTGAAGGCATGCATATGAGATTTTAGGACCAACTTTCCTATATGATAAGAATCAAAATCTCAAACGTATGACACCTTGCATCCAGTAATATATTCAAAGAAAGCATAATAAAAGAAGAGCATAAATTTGAGAAACAGATGAAGAAATTTGTTAAAATGGCACAGTCCGCCATGGAGCACCAACTCCCCTCATTCTCTTCTAAGATGCCCTTGGAAACACGTGAGGACCAACTTGAACTGACACACACATGAAGAGGTGTGTTCAGCACATGGGCCTTGGCTCTGAGAGTTAGCACACAGCATCTCAGGTGAACCAGACCACTTCTGAACCAGTCCTGACTCCAGCAAGGGCAATGGGTTGACAGGTTTACCAGATGCTCTTGAGTTGACCTTTGACTCTGTACCCCAATGCACAAATTCTTTAAATAGCAATATTGTTTCTATATTCATGAAGAAATGCTCAAAACCCTGGAAAGGTGGTGCCACCAGTAAGGTGCTTGACATGCAAGCATGAATACTGGCTTAGGAACCCCGCAACTTCATTTTAAGAACAGAAGTTCAGATGTGGTGGCATGGACCTGTAACTTCAGCACAGGAAATGGAGCTGGAATGACAAAGATGGGAGGACCCAGAGGCTCACTGGCCATCTAGTCTACCCAACTTTTGCTCTCTAGGTTCAGAAAACTTCTGTCTCAAAAGATGGAAAGCAATAGGAAGACATTCAACACACATACCTGCCTCCACATACATACATATACATACATGCACCCCAACAATCACAGGTATACACACACACACACACACACACACACACACACACATACATCACCAAAATGTACACACTTCACACATCCCTATAACAAACAAATACCAGTGTCTAGTCACAAGGTAGCCCATATGTAAAACTTTTTCTTATTACTGTAAGCACTGTTAGAACCAGGAAAGTGTTGGAAACTGCCTTAAAACTGGCAGTCAAACAAGAGCATTGAACCTAGTGCTGGTGCAGGGGTACTAATAGTAGCATCCTACCTCTCAAGTATGCCACAGAAGACCCTGCTTTCTTAGCTCTAGTCAAGGACTTGTTTTTGTTTGTCTGTTTTCTGTTTTTTATTATGAACTTGAAGGCCGTACCCAGCACATGTTAGGAATGGAGACTCTGAACCACCAAGCATTGTGATCAAGTCCCTCCGTGGAGTCTGAGATATGTGGACTTTCAGACAGCATTGCCTGTCATGCGCAGGACACTGGGGTCATGAGAGGATGCTATCCTTGATGAGTCTCAATGAAGACAGACTCCTCGGCCCCCAGCATTCCTCATTCACCCAGCAGGAATACTCCCTGGCTGACTCAGGCCAGGAGTGAGTTAGAGCATTAACACTTTAGGTGCTTATTAAAGGAAATTCTTTAGGGCAATGACATTGAAGGTGAGTGCTCCTTCAATGCAGAAGGAGAAACCACCTAGTCCCTGATAGCCCCTTCAGAGCCAAGAGCCATTTGTGCCCACAACCTCTACCTAGGAGAAGCCATATGGGGCCAGCTTGGGCTTTAGTGTGACTGTAAGTCAGCACAGCCCTAGGCAAGCCAGCAAGGAAGCTTTAGGCTGGGGCTTCTCATGAATCATCCCTTTCTGAGAAATTTGGGGCTTTGTCTTTTCTGCCTCTTGACTGAACTTAGGAGGACCAGTGGCAGGTAAAAGGGACAGCTGTGTACAGCTATGTGGAGTCACATTAGGATGAAAACAGCATCAGAAGCCAGAGAGCCCAGAGAGCTGCAAAGCCCTGTGCCTGCGCTGCTCCAGGCTCCAGAGACAGAAATTTCTGTGGCCAACACAAGAGATCACCAGAGTGTGTTTATTGGCTGACAAACACCTGCACCTCCTTTTGCAGCTTCATGAGTTGTAATTCTAAAATGCATCTCATCAGGCCAAAGGGAAGGGTCAGAAGGTAAATGTGCCCTGAGGACTGGGAATTCTTCATTAACCATATTCTAGAGGACTTCGCTTGTATTCTTTGATTCGGGGCCTCTCTTCCACTTCAAGACTAAAAACATAGTCCCACCATGACAGCGTCTCTTGGTCTGAAACTCTTGCCCTTCTCTTGCCTCTGTCTATATCCAATGTTCCACACCTTGTTCACATATGCATGTGGGTTCACTTGGGACAAATGTATGTTTACAGTGTAACCTCCCAACTAAGATTCCACATCAGCAAAGAAGCAACTTTATTTTCCTCATGACTTTGGCAAAAGACACATCCAAAGCAGCATAAAGAATTAGGGGTTTGTTTTGATTTGGACTTTAAGGGCACGTAGTCTTTGTAAAGGGAAAATGATGATCTCAGGGGTGTAGGGCAGCTGTTCTCTCGATGCTACAGTCAGGAAGCAGAGAAAGATGAGTATCGGTGCTCAGTCTTTCTTTTCCCTTTTATATTTGGTGGGAAACCGCAGGCTGTGGAATTTTACTGCCAACCAAGAACCAAGAGGTTCTTCAGTTCCACCTCTCTGGAAATGCCATCAAACATGCCCACAGGCTTGTCTCCCTGGAAACTCTGAATTTAGTCAAGCTGATACTCAAGAACAACTGTCACAGCATCTCTCAAATTCTAGCGTCTGGCACCTGGGTAGACTTGAGAGAGGTCTTCCTGCCGGTCACAGTGGTGTTTGCCAGATCTGTGTTTCATCTAGCCAGGCCCTAGCCTCAGTCCTGAGACTCTCTTCTTGGAAGCTGCGCTTGGAAAAGCTTCACCAGACTCACTGCTTTAACTGAAGTTCTGTGAAGTGAGCAACAAAAACCAGGGCACAAACTGGCGGGAGCAAACGCTCAGTAAACATAATAGTAGCCTTGGGGAGCTTAAATATACTATTATAAAACTTTAGATTTAATTTCAAGGTTTGGCACAACATAAAAGAAAAATCCCCAGAATCAAATACATTCTTCCATGCCGGCAGCAACCTGGAGAGTATTGTTTAAGAAGAAATCGTACTTACAATGGAAACAAAATCTAAAATATTTAGAAACAAATTTAAGAATTGATGTGTGCCCTCTATAAATAAAATGGCCAGTTTCCTGGGAAATAGAACACCTTCAGTCTGGAATTCCCCCATTTCAATGCTAGGAGAAGCAGGCTGCTCCCGAGGCAGCTCCGACATCAATGCACTGTCAGTTTCCTTTCCTTTCCCTTTCTGCTAGAACTCTACAGGTCAAACAAAGCGTGCCCAGTGGTACTTCTGTCTATCACTTTAACATTTGCACACTCTCTATAACCTTAAATACTCAGGAATGGGCTAACCCTTAATAAATGTGTGTATGTGTCTAAATAACGTTCCCCATGCTCTGTCCCTTTGGAATTAATCCCCTTATTGCAGGGAAAAGCTCTCCACCACTTCACGCCTTGGCCATGCACATGCAGGCTTTGTTCTCATAGTGATGAAAAGAGACTGTGCTCGGTGACAGACATGTTACTTCTTAAGATGAGATGCTTGATACAATATTAGAAATTGACAGGACAGTTGATAGATCCCATGCAATTTACATGTGATTCTCCATGGACCATTAGGAAAGGGCTCTAAACCTCATCTAAAAGAGAACACCAGGCTGGCTGTGGGGTCAAAGGAACCAAGGCAAAAGCACGTGCAATGCTTGTGAGCTGCATACCTTGGGCAAGCTGCCATACTCTGGAGAGGTTGGGTACTGTTGCAGAGTGTTTCCTGTCCATACCCTGGCGGTAGCACTTGCTAGTTACAGCACCAGTGGACCATTGGAATTAGTGCTAATTATATGCTACCCCCATGTACTTTCTGACCCACTGTCTGTAAGCCATTCCAATGTAACACCCTGTCAGGCTGCCCTGCCCTCACTCACACCTCTCTTGGCTGGTTTCCACCACTCCAGACATACACATCACAATTCTGTGGCAGGCCCAGTGCATCCCACCACCATATACTCTCTTGAACTCAATTAAGTCACCACGTGAAAGAACACATCACATAATAACTTCTGATCCAATTGATAAGATATAATTTGCCCATCTAGACAGCACAGAATCCTGTACACACCCATCCCTTCAGAACAGTCATAATAACCTGTATCCACACGCAAAGAAGAATCTTAACATCTGCTGCCATGTTCTTTTGGCTGCCTCCTTCTCACTCTGGCCTCCTCTGCCTCTCTAAAACTTTTCTCCTGCCCATCCTTCCCTCCCATCCAATGGCAGACCTCGTTCTATCCTGTACCTGCCTACACCCGCATAATGACGTCAACCTACAGAGTACCTTCTTTATTTAGCAGAAACAGGCCATCTTTCCTAGGATCCTACAGGTCACAGAATGGAAAATTGAGCTGATCCCAGCATGTCCTACAAACTTATCTAAAGGCTCGGAAAGTGCTGTGTGAGGTGGAAAGAGTCCTGTGGTGTGAAGACTTCAAACAGACCGTGTCCCCAGAACAGGAGAGAAGGGCAGAGGCTGATTGCTCGTTCAGCCCATGCACGCTGCATTTGACAGCTTATCAAGCATTCCCTTGAAAGAGTACTTAGTGAATTTAATTACCGCACACAAATATGCATGTATTTGAATATCACGCTGAATACTATTAATTAATTGACAACAAAAAATTAATAGTCATTTATAATGTAGTTAACATTGGTCCCAGAAGAAACAGTGCCTACGATTTGGGACAAAGAATTTTTCAAAGTATTCTTTGGGGATTATCCATCTTTCCAGCAAATCCCGTAACTTTTTTTGTTTTTTGAAAAATCAGGATATGGTAGTGGTCTGAAGAGGGAATACACTCACCGATGCTCTGAAACAAGAATACCACAAAGAGAACAGGAAGGCGTGGGTGTACCTAGTTGTTCCAAGAACTCTAAGTACCATGACTACAAATGAGCCAAGAATTAAGCCAATGTGGGTAGACACAGTGGAGCCTGCTTCAGGGATAAAACTTAGAAACTTCGGGGAATGTGTTCCCAAAATTGACTGAAATAAGAAGTTGTCCTGGGGCCTGGTGTTTCTTTTGCACACTCTTGGGCTCTGCAGTTGTGTTCCCACCTACACCAGCAGTTGGAGGGCCAGGGTGTTTCTAGCCCTGAGCTACTGCATATTCTGGCAGAGTGTGGGCGCCACTCTAGGGCAAGTTACCTTTCTGGGAAGGGGGCCCTGTTGCTTAACTTCCTCTAGGTCACAGAGAAAAGCTGCAGGGCACTCCTTGACTTGCCTAGCTGTCTCTCCACACTGTACTTCAGCTAAGGTCATCTTCTTACTTTCCCTTCAATGTGCCCCAGGCCTGTTGCACCTGCATTCTCTTTGCAGTATTCCTGGACTCTGTAATTGGCTCCCTCTTCAGGCATCTTCTCTAAACATCACCCATTTGTCAAAGCAACCGAATGTAGCAACTGAAAGTAACAAAATGTCAGGGTTCATGCCACAGCGTGTCTTTTTTTTTTCCCTCTCTCTTCTAACTTCTACCACACCTATCTGGTTGCTCTTGTTGTGTTTGTTTGTTTGTTTGTTTTTGCTTCCTTCTGACTAAAGTGTAAGTACTTATTGGCTTCACTGTCCTCTGCTTTCCGGAAAGCCCAGCTCACCGCTAGGAAGCTAAGAAACAGCCATGTGGCTGCAGCTTTGTGACTCACTATCTAGTCCTCTGTGTTGGGGGAGCAGAGCAAGGAGTCTCCCTCCCCTGGGTGTTCCCATGCAGTGACTATACTCCGCAGAGTGGGGACAGTTCAGTCCCTGCATTTATTCTCCATGGCTGCCTCATCCTGAGGCTCCATCGGCCCTGTCTTCCTTTCTCCATTCCCCTTCCCCCAGTGCTTGACCTCAGTGTGATATGCAGCTCTCTACCTGTGCTCTTCCCCTCTTGTCCCACCACAAGCCATCTCTCTGACTGCTAACCACATCCTGATGTGTGCGTCTCAGAGGACTCAGTCAGACAGTATGAGACACTACTCTACGCTGCTCAGTTCTGTGCTTTTAGTGCCTTGAAATTGTAATGCCCATTAAAGCATTTAGCAAAGCCAATATTAAAAACACTCAAGCTAAAAAAAAAACCACAGAAGAAAACAACACAGTTGTATTTTATGTTTCTAAATTAACCAAATAAATAATACTGCTGAGTTGATTAGGCAAAAATCACACAACATTGAGTATTTATAAGTATCCGATCACTGTGAATTTTTATAAAAAGACTTTAACCTTGATCCCAAAGTGATTTCTCTGAAGACCACTTCTCAGGAAATCATTTAAAACAAGCAGAACCAGGAACACAGCAGGCATGACCTGACTGACACTATTGGCTCTGGAGAATGCACAGCAAGTTCCCCCATGCCCCTCTTATCTGAGCTGGAGGCTTGAGTGACTTGGAGGAGAGAAATAGGAACTTGATTTGTAAACAGCTATAAGAAACCTGCTGATCAAGCCTTGGAAAGCTGTCTTTGTGTTCTGACGCTTCCCACACTTGCCTTCTGGATCTCAGGCTATTTTGCGAGGGGACTCAGAGTGGCCTAGGTCCTCTGAAGTCAATGTAGCCTCCCTAGAGCAAAACAGTTCTCTCTGTATATGATGAACAGGGTTTAAATCACAGCAGGCCCCGTTCTATCTCCCATGGCTGACCGCCGTGGAACATACACTCTGTATTGTTGATGTGTGGTGGGCAATGAATTCTGAAACATTTTATTGACTTACTAATAGCTTTTCAGGGGATGACAGAAAAGAACCACATTAAGCATACAAATCAATCATATACCTACTCTGGTTTCCAAACTCTAAAGAGCTATTGTCTGTCTCCAAGTTGGAGAAATAGAGTGAATCAGCTGAGAGTCTTCTAAGAACTTAGCTGGACTCAAGTCTGTGCCTGTGCATGACACTTACTGTAGTTGTCTCTCCTTGCACATAGCAGGTTGCAACTCAGGAGTCAGAGCACGAAACACTCACAGAGAGCTGAGCCTATATATTAACACATCTACACACTCGTGTGCCAAGTGTACAGCAGTGAGAGTCAGACCGAATAACTCTACATTCTTTATCTGTGGGATTCTGACACGGTCACCTCAGGATCTGCACTCCTCCATCTAGGAGTCAATCCCATTAGCAAAAAAACCAAGCAAACAAGCAAACAAACAAAAAAAAAAACCCAAAAACCAAAACAAAAATCCCCAAAGAATTAAAATTAAAATCAAAAAGCCCATGACCCAGGAGAATGATCACTGTGCAAGGTGGAGGAGTTCAGAAGTCTCTCTCTCCCCACTATTGCTGTGAAGGTAGCAAGGGACATCAAGGCCCATCAGAAATCTTCTCATGTTGAGCAGTGAGTGTTTCCTGTGCCAAGTATCCCCAGGACAAACCACGCCATTACAGACTCCAACTTCTCCCTTCTCTTGAATCCTTTTTATTTATTTTTCCCTTTTTTTACTGGTTCTTTGTGAATTCCACAACATGCACTCATTTCCCACTCTTCTCATGCCCTCCCTCCACCCTTGCAACCTCCTCCACAAGAGAGAAAAAACTCTTCTTATGGAAGCTGTAGTGAGTCACAGTGTGTCCCATGGTATAAACTTTTGTCCACACCTCTTTGCTTGCAAATGTTCATCACCATGACTCGTTGGTCTAGTATGAGGCCTCAGGCTTCTGCTACTCTATCAATACTGTATCCTCACTGGGACTCCTCTCAGATATCTTGTTGTCACTGTGTCCTGGAGACCTTAGGCTTCTGGATGTATAGGACCAGCCCCTTCATGTGTTCCAGTAGTTCATGAATGGGGTAGATGTTGGAGTAGGCCAATTCAAAACCCTGGATCTGGGCCTGAGAGGTATATGAGCTGGTCATCTGGCTTGCACTCCTGTTCTCCCACCCTCAGGGCCAGCTCACCAGCAGCCCCCTTAACCAAGGTCAGCTTTATCCTGTTGCCCAAGTAAGGTGTAGGGCCTGCTCTCCCACAATGTGTAGGGGCCGTCTCTCCTGAGTACTGCAGCTGGCTAAGGGCAGGGTCGGCTACCCTGATGCCCAGGTGAGGGCTGGTGTCTGCACATGTCCCTGGGATGTCTGCCTAGCCTCTGGTATTAACGGACCCCTGTTGCTGCAGGGTCAAGGACCCAGACATGGCTCCCACTGGGCAGCAGAGGCCAGGACCCTACCTGGTCCCAGATGGCATCAATGGCTACACACATCAGTCTGTTCTAACCACACTCAAGTCTCCAGGTCTGCCTCTCTTCATAGGGCCCACATCCTTCTGTTTCTCTCCCATTTCTCCACCACTTATATGTTACTCTTAGTGGCTCCTGGGGTCTCTGGGTGTCTGGGGCCATCTCAGGAGTGGTCTTAGGTGCCCCCTCAAGCATTATGGCCCTGGGCAGGACTTGGGCATAGTTTGCCTGAATCCCCAGACTGGTCCACCTGCCCAGGCCCCATAGTACTGGTCTGGTGGTTGTCTTGGACTTCCTCTTTGTCCAGGTTGCCAGAGTGCCACTGATCTGTCTTGGGCTCACTCCAGTCCAAGACCCATGGTCTCAGGAAGGTGGGGTGGGGGTTCTAAGTCTCTGACTTGCTTTCTACCTTGGGAGCCCAAACGGGCCTGCCTGGCACCCGACTGGTGGACTGGTGGTCATCTCAGTCTAGCGCCTTGTCTGGGTCCTGGCTTCAGAGTGGTGGTCATCTCAGGATAGCTTCTTTTTAGAGATTGTTAGGTTACGAATCATCCAGATGTTCATAGGTAAGAACACTGAGCAAAGACATAGCCTCTCTCCTCTCTGCCATCTACTGACACATGTGAAGCAGCAGTGACACCTGCAGCCACACCTGCAGGCTTCTTTTGAATTCTGAGACTTATAACTATGAATTGTTAATTTAGAAAATTTCCCGACTAAAGGGTAACATTCATTTATTAGCTTAGAGTACCTCAGTATCCCAGAAGACAGGCACCTGGGACAGACTCTCCTTGAAGGGAATAGGAGTTGCAGAGAATTCTGCATACCTTGTCTACTTACTGTCTGCTGGGCAAATGTGATTTGTTTAGGACGGGTCTCTCTGAGTTTATGGTACTTGGAGAAATATATCAGTAAACTCTTATGAAAAAATTACTTAGAAAACTTCATACAGAAACTTTTTCCTACAGAACTGTGAAGAATGAAGAAATGGCAAACATTTTCGCCCTCTCAGTATCTGAGAGGGACGTAGTTCATCATATTTGGTGGAGAAATTTGACCCGGTGAGACACAGAAGCTGTAAGAGAGCAAACCCTGAGACTTGGTACTCAGCTTCACATGTGATCTGTGACTATCCATGGAGAACAGTGTGGCATGCAGAAGCCTATGCTGTTTAACCCTCACACACAAGGCAACACACATCTGAGAGAGGCTAGCAGGAGGCAGCTCTCTCTCCAGAGCTGTATGTTGGGTGGCACAGAGGAGACAACACTGATGTTTAAATGAGGAAGCCATATGCAATAGGCTTCGTTCTCAAATGTGGAATGTGTCTGTCACAATGGTTTCTAATCTAATGTTGGTGAAATAGTTGCCTCATTTTCTGTCTGCTTTCAGAGTAGACATTGCAACACTAGGGTTTTTTTTTTCACTTTTCACCTAAGAAGTATAATGATAATCTTCACTATCAACTTGACAGCATTTAGAATCACCTGGAAACAGTTTCCCAAACTGTGTAGCCAGTCAGGAAAACCCACCCTAAATCCTAAATGTGGGTAGTGTACTCTATAGACTGAGTCCTAGAGCAGAGAGAGAGAGAGAGAGAGAGAGAGAGAGAGAGAGAGAGAGAATAAAAAAAAACAGCAGCATGTATCTCTCTGACTGGAGATGCAATGTGACCATGTGACCATGTGGCCATGTGACCACATCATCATGTGGCCATGTGACCATGTGATAGGGGTTGTCATGTCTAGAACATTTCTCACAAATTACATCTTCCCTGCCAAGATGGACTCTATCTTCAAACTATGAGCCAAATAAATCTTTCCTTACTTCCCCAACTTGCTCTCTTCCATCATTTGGCCACAGAAGCAAGGGAAGGACAGGTCGTGAAGCTAGACAGCTGTCTAGTAAGGGGGTGCTGCTTAACTTGTAGATGGCTGCCTTCTTGTTGGGTTCTCACATAGTAGAGAAGGGAGATGGAAAGAGATAAAAGGAGACAAACAAGAAAGCAGAGATAGTGAGAGACAGTGAAAGAAAGAGAGATCAAGTAAAGAAAGGCAGACAGGCACAGAGAGGGAGCTGCCATGTCTTCCACAGGCATCAATGCCATTCCTGAGAGTTCATGATCCCTACTGTCCGCACATACTAGTAGCAACACACTTGGATTTAAGTCTCAAGGCATAATTCTGAAGCAACTCTTTCAGTCCACCGTAGCTCTCAGTTCACTCCCTTGCCTTCAGTCTTGAACATCTGTCTGTCCTTGCATCATCCGTCCATCCAGCTATCTATCTATCTATCTATCTATCTATCTATCTATCTATCTATCTACCTACCTACCTACCTACCTATCTATCTATTCATTTGGCATGGTAAAGGCTTACCTGTGTTTATTGTATAACAAAACATGAAATGACCAGTGAATGATGGAGGCTGGTCCTAATCACCTCTGAGGTCAGTTGCATTCACCCAGGAGCTGCCTAGTGGTTGTCCAGTCAGCTTCAACCCTGTGCTGGGTTCCTTGATAGAAACCAATGATCGGTCCTCATGTCTATTCCTGTGGTTCCTGATGATTCAAAGTCGTGCACTTTGAAGTCTCCCTTGTACACACCCAATGCCAAGGAGCTGAACCAGACAGCAACGGCTTCAGTGATGGCCACACAGGTTTGGTCTTTGATTTTAGTTATCCTAAACTTGGCTCCAGCATGCAATCCCTTAATAATGTTGCATCTTGAAATTAAATTTCCCCTTTTCTGGTCTCCCATGAGTTTGTACTTTGAGAGACAAACTAAGGTTATTTCTCAAATAGTTAAGTATTCCAGTGGGAACAGGATCATGCCAAATCCAGGCAGGCATTTTAAATATTACTTAAGAAAATTAAACAACGGCAGCCACCTAATGCGTAATTAGACGGCTGTTGAATGTTTCTGATTTGCAGCTGGTTTGATTTACTCTTTGAAGTAGAATGTATTTTCATCTCCATCAGAATGTGTGAAGACAGTGGCAGGGGAAAGGATGCCTTGCTCTGGCTGCTACAAGGAAGGTTTGGTACAAATCTGAATTTTAAATAATTTCTCAGTTCCTACCCTTCACATGGGGTGGGACAGAGTCATTTTAAATATGTAATGTGGAAAGCAATTTGAGCTGTGCTAAGCAGTTTACTGGTGAGAAGGGGGAAGGGGGAGACACTGCCAGCTTTCATTTCTTGGCCCTTTGCCATGGGTATCTGAGATGCCACTGTAGATTAAATATGTCCATTCCAAGATGAGTCAGTGCCCTGAGCCCCTTGTACTGGATGAATCGATCATATCTGAAATTGAATCTTTAGCTGTGGTCAAGTTGGAAGGAAGACATGACCTAATATGACTGTGGGTTCTTGAAGAACAGGAGAAGAAAAGGGGACAGTCACCATTGAAAATGACAGAGGGGCATGCCACAAAGATCAGAGGGCAACTTCCAGGAGTCAGTTCTCCCCTTTCTCCAGGTGGGACCCAGGAATTGAAGTCAGATCATCAGGCTTTTTGAGAGGGACCTCTACCCACTGAACTATCACTCCCTACACACCCTTTCAAAGATCTCACATAACATAAGCTAATAGGAAACTAACTCTGTAGAGTAGTGTCCTCAACCTATAGGTGATGAGGGGACCCCTTTGGGAAACTTCTATCACAAAACTGTTTATGTTATGAATCATAACAGCAACAAACTTACAGTGATGTAGTAGAAATACAAATAATGTAATGGTTGGGGGTCACCACAACACAAGGAACTGTGCTAAAAGGTGGCAGCATTAGGAAGGTTGAGAACCCCTGCTGTAGAGGAACTCTGATCTCAAATTCAACACCTTCCTGGAACTCTCCATTGTTACGTTTACAGGCCAGTGTTTCCATGTCTGGCTCCATCCTGGTCCTTCCCATCTGATTTGCCAAGGTTAGGGCTGCTTTGATTCTTCTGGAGAGCAGAAACTAGCCTAGGCAAGGACCGAAGAGCCCACCTTCATGGATCTCCTAGTGATGTACTGACTTGAGGAGAGGTGAGATGAAGTTGACCATGACCAATGATATGTAAATGAAACAAGAAAGAGCAGATACTGACTAAGGAAGTCACCGATCCCACATTCACTCCTCATGGCCCATCGGTCAAACCAAAACACCTTCAGTATCAGAGCCATCTTCCAAGGCTGGGTCCAGGACATAGAGACTTTAGATACCCACTACAATGCCAGCTCTTCTAGGCAAGATCTTCAGCCTGTTTCCAGTTTTCTCTTGCCTGTCTCCATAATTATAATTCTTTAAAATGAAACCTACAGGTGCATGTGCATGCACACACACACACACACACACACACACACACACAATCTACTGGTTCTGTTTCTCTTAGGATTCCTATCTAATGTAGTAAAGCAACCTACAACCAAGTCAGGGATACATAAAAGTCTGTGGGACACAGACAAGGAAGGCCCAGCTGTCTTCCTAGGAACTTTGGGCCTGATGACCACACTTGTGCCCACCAACAAGCCCCAGTGTAGTCCTATACCTGATATATCTCCTCTCAGGTTCATCTAGAATTGTCCCAGGTCTGCCTGGCTGATATTGGGATTACCAGAGTTACCAAAAGCCATTATTAGGAATCAATTCCACAGAACCAGATGGTCAATTGTGGTCTGAGATTCACTACCTAGAAGCTCAAGCCACAGCCAATTACAATTAAAAAAGAAAATAGAACGAAGGAGACATCAAGAAGTGATGATAGCAGGCTTTTGGAATGGAGGTGTTTTGAGTTTCAAACGTGAAAGAGATGGCTGAGCCTCACACCGCTGGCCAAGATCACACACACTGTGATGGTTAGTCTTATTTTTCAATTTGGTAAGACTTAGACTCACAGTGGAAGTCGGTCTTCAGGCAGGTATGTGAGGGATTGTCTCCATTAGGTTAGTTGAGGTAGGGAAACCCAACCTAAATGAAGATGACATCATTCACTCCTTGAGCTGAGCAGCTGCTTCATTGTTCTCTACTTCCTGACTGTTGATGAGCCATGACTAGCTGCTCCATGTCCCTGCCACCATGCCTTTCCCACCATGCCAGGCTGTACTCTCAAAATAAACCCTTCCTTACTTAAGTTGCTTTCGATGGGTATTTTGTAAGAGCAACTAATAGGCGAGTGTGTGTGTGTGTGTGTGTGTGTGTGTGTGTACTAACCTTAGTATACTAACAATACTCTTACTGTAATGTGCACTCAGGAAAGATCTTTTCAGAGATTCTAGGGTTGCAGAGGCCTCTTTAAGTGGAGGTACAAGGCACAAAGGTAGATTTCAGCACTCCAGACAGAGGCCCATTCTCGGGTACAAAATCTCCACCCTAAAAGACAGGCTCACTGATGAGTTATTCACTAAATAATGACTGACTAAGCTGGTAAATCAGTTCAATGAACAAGAGAGTAGTGGATTGTAGCAGTGTTGATACTAGAATAAAGCTCAGAAAGCTAGGTCAAACGCTCCGCATTATGTTAGGAGAAAAGTAAGAGTTAGAAGGCAGGTTCCTGTGCTCAAGGTCACTGGGTAACAAGCAGCAAGCTCAAACTCCAGGGTAATAATTAATTCCCTCTTCTAATCACTGTTGATGATGACTCTGGCCAGACACCCCTTTCCCTGGAACTCTCTGTACAATTTACACATCCATACATCACACACTCGGCTTTTCATCGTGTTTCCATATGTTGCCGTCTGAGCAGACATGTCCCTGTTCCTCACCCATAAAGGACACAGGCAAATGAGTTCTGAAGGTAAAACTGCAGTAACAGATCAACAACAGAAATGTATTTTGAGCTTCATCTAATTAAAGCGGCACCCTGAACATTATTTTTTAACTCAGAGTCCTCTGGTGTCATGTGTAGTTTGATGAGAGATTTGAATCTGTGAGTGGATGACAACTATTCAACTCCCCTCAAAGAATATGGTGAATATGAGTGGAATGGGTCTGCAAGGCTTTCTCTCTCTTCCCTCTGGGAGTCTTTTTCTGTAGACTGTGAGGAGAGGACACTCACTTGGATGCAATCAGTACAATGTCTGGACTCTCAGCAAACATGGGTGTTTAAACGCTTTTGTGTTTCTTACTACTTATTGTCTACCTGGAGTTCATGTTTCCTAGGTGGGGGAGAGACAGGACTTAACTCACACAGCCTTCTCTCTCTTAGCAATAAATTTGTATTAAAAAAAGTCAGAAGAACTAATTATTGACTGACACAGGGAAAGATAGATAGAAAGTGGGTCACAGGTGACTCCTGGGGTGAAGAGTGGGGGACAGACAGGAAAGGAGATACCTGGAGACAAAAGCTGAGGCTGGGTGTATAAGCTGCACATTTGTGAAGCCTATATCTTGTGCAAGCAGAATCAGACAGAGAACCCAAGGAGTAGATGTGTATGGAAGTATGACCAGAATCTGTTTATGGCCCAGCCCTGAAAATGTGGAAGATTTACTCATCAGATTGTGTCCAGGGAGCAGGTAAAAGACTACAGGTCTTCAAGCGAAAGCCCAACCTTCATAATTCCTAAGTGCTCCAAAGGAAACAAAGAGGAAACAAAGGGAAGCATTCAGTACCAGGTCATAGGTAGCAGGTCAGTCCTCAAAGGGAACTTCATGGAGAGCTTCAAACACAATAGGCAGTGAGGCATGGCCGTGGCCAACAATGGCAGGTTAAGAGCTGGACAGTCAACAAGGTGATGCTAGGATATGGCAGAAGGTCAGAGTGAAGATCAGTGGATAGAAAATTAAAGGAAATGTAAGAAGGTGGCTGTCTTAGTTAAGGTTTTACTGCTGTGAACAGACACCATGACCAAGGCAGGTCTTAGAAGAACAACATTTAATTGGGGCTGGCTTACAGGTTCAGAGGTTCAGTCCATTATTATCAAGGTGGGAACATGGCAGCATCGAGGCAGGCATGGTGTAGGAGGAGCTGAGAATTCCACATCTTCACCTGAAGTGTGCTAGCAGAATACTGGCTTCCAGGCAGCTAGGATAAGGATCTTAAAGGCTACACCCACAGGGAGACACCTACTCCAATAGGGCCACACCTTCTAATAGTGTCACTCCCTGGGGTGAGCATGTACAAACCATCACAGTGGCTTTATTGTGACAGTATCTTGCTTTTATATTCCAGGCTGTCTCAAGATTCTCCTGCCTCAGTATGAGCTCCTGTTCTGAACAGAACCCTTTTGGGAACACCAAGATGCCATATATCATGTAAATATTACCACTTGATAGGGGGTGGTGTGAATGAGGAGTAATGACTACCCTATCAAAGAGGAACGGGAGAACCAGAAGACTACGTTCCCATCACAAACCTAGAGCACCTAGGATAGGACCCGCCTACCGGTTCCCTCCTCCTTCACACCCTCTCCTTCAAATCAACATTGCATCAACTAGGGACTGTACTTCTTGAGGGTAAATGTGGCACAGCTCACAGCCAGGTGCTACCAACACCTGAAATTCAGTTCCTAGGGTCCCTGTAGGTTTTCTTTGGAGCTCTGCCTCGCATCAAAGTCCTTCTCATTTCTTATCTTATATTTCTTACCTAGTTTGTCCCACATCGGGGGCCAGATAGACCCTATTTCCAGTAAGATCCACAGACATAAAAAGTCAGTCATCAATCATGTCCACATAGGATCTTGAGGTTTTGCTGAAACCAATATCACTTATGTCAGCAGAAATTAATTTTAATCTGTGTTCAAGCTATAGAAATTTGCAATAAGCAGGTTAGCTTCCCCTTGTGATGCATTTAGTCTAGGGAAAATGGTGGATGGATTGATAGATAAGGCTGTGTTCTGGACTTAATGCTCTTCTGTAGTGTGGTGGACATAGTATTATGGGATTTAGAGTGTGTGTTCCCCTCTGTAGAACCCCAGAGACAGCTAATTAGTCTTTTCTTTTCCCCTTCCTTACCATATACCCCTGCATTTCCCCCTCCCTCTCTCTCACTTCAGAGATAGATGGGAATATACATTAACAGCAGGGATCTCCTTCCAAGATACAGCAGACAAACTGACAGGAGCCTGTCCTGAAAACAACAGCCCCCAGCACCCAGAGGATCTAATGAATCCTAGAAGCAGTTGATCGACCACACGGCAGAATTCAAATGCCAATGCAATTTTCCAATGCTAATTTTTAAGTGCAACAGAAGCTATCTATAAATTACCTTTATGACTTTTACATCCATAATTTATTTCCTGCCAGGAATATAATACATCATCCGGTGGCCAGTACACAGTAAGAGATGTCAAGAGTCAAAGTTAAAGGACACAGCTCACATTCTTGACTTTCCCACTTCCGAAGCCTTTGGGGAATCTGGATCTCGTTGCTATTTCCTGAAAGCATTTTAAGAGTTGCAATTTGTGTGGTTAGGGACTATCCAGGAAAGCCCTATCCCGGGCAGGTCATGAAAGTATGTACGCTTTGGGTACATCTGTTGTCCATAGTGTGAGGGGCATCCCAAGGAGGGAAGGACAATGAGAGAAAACCCTTAGTCTCTGCTGCTAAGCTAGAACAAACAGGACCAAGTTGAGTTTTGGGGATTCGGAGAAGCTCACATGGGAATGAGATGTGCCACCAAGTTCTGTTGATTCTTTGTTAAGTCAAATGAACCCAAGGAAAAGGAACCACTAGAGTTACAGGAAGTTAAGTCTTGTAATGAACCTTTTAAACACTCGAGTGCCCAGGGGACATCTTTGCTCTTCAGAGAGAGTTTTGCAAACCCACAGCAGCAGAACCCAGCTGGCCATTTAATGTCAGCAGTGATACAATAGGCTTTGATGCTTTGCACATATGTGGCAGGAACACTGCCAGTGTTCATCTGAGACTGAGCCAAAGTTCCCTTCTATGGAGGCCAGCCTCTTGGATGACACTTTCCCGAAGCCGATCTGTACAGCTGGCCCCTCTATCCTCCCTACCGGCCTGCCTCTTTCTGCCCAGGCTTCTCCAAGCTCTCCCACACGCAGCAGAGTTACACTGGCTTCTTACTGCCCTCTCTGGGGACCTTTTGCCTTCCTATTGTAGTATCTTTGACCACAGAACTGATGGGGTGGAGCCCTGTGAGAGGCCACTCCACACCTGGGGCAGTCAGGAGACACAAGTATCTGCCTTGGTGCTAGTCTCTTCTACACACCATGGCTGTGTGCAAATCCCTTCGGAGAAAGAGAGAAGTTCACATCTACGGGGCATCTGTAGGTAGCAATGTAGGAAGTGGTGGGTGGGAGGTGGGGGAAGCTCCCTGCCAGATCCTTGGGGTCTGCAACCCGTATCCATAACCACTGGGCAATGCTGCTTCTTCTCAGTGAACCCCATCATGGCTCTCTACTACAATCCTTCACAGGCTTCAGAGACTTGCAGACGATTCCTAACTCATAGCCCAGGCACCAGGATCTACTCCAATCCTCTGTTTCTCGTATCCTCTTGGTCCCTGGTGTGTGGTCCTCCAGTCTGTCATCTCACACCATGGATCTGTAGACATGTACAGCACTTCTTCCCACCCTCCCCCATCCAGAGACTGCATCAAACACTCAGAGAGGCGATGGCCCTCACATCTTAGGTGCAGGGGGAGCCGTGTGTGCCCCAGACATTTATACCAACAGAGCCTTAGTTCAGCTCCATGGGGAAAGTCAGTCGTCCTGACCATGAGTTTATTTGGGGGTCAGAAAGCTGACTCAGTGGTTAAGAGACTAATGACAGAAGACTGATGTTCAGTTCCTAGCACCCATATTAGCAACTACCTGAGACTCCAGCTACATGATACCTGACACTTCCATGGGCACTTATATGAACCTTCTCTCCCCTCTCCCCTCTTCCCTCTCCCTTCTCCCCTCATCCTTTCTCCCCTCTCCTCTCCTCTCTCTCTCTTTCTCTCTCTCTCTCTCTCTCTCTCTCTCTCTTTCTCTCTCTCTCTCTCCCTCTCTCTCTCTCTCTCTCACACACACACACACACACACACACACACGCACGCACAAAGACAGACCCATGCATGCACAGACAGAAACATATACACACAGAGAGAGAAACAGACTCACACATGCACACAGAGACAGATAGACAGACAGACACACAGACAGGCACACAGACACATAAAGACAGGAACAAACACAGACACACACAGAGACACACACATACACAGACAGACACACACACACACAGCACACACAGACATACAGAGAAACACACACAAATATAAACAAACAAAACAGCCTTAAAACAGATGACAAGGATCCCTGCTAAGAAGCTGCATCCAGAGCCATTCACTCTGACCTAGGCTGCCTCTGTGAAATCTGCTCTTCCAGGAACTAAAGTCACCCCTTTCTATGATGGCAGCTCTGCTATCTCCAGTATTTAATGTCTGGGCTAGGTAATTCTGGATTCAAGGAACTAAAAGCTCACATAGATTGGAAAATGGTGAGTAAACTCTATTCCAGAGTGACAGTACAGAGGAAACTGAGGCATCAAGAGTGGCAGCGGCCATGGGTATGGGGATGCTCATAGCCTCTGATTATGACCTGGAGCCTCCATTAATGGGGTTCAGCAGAAGTTTGTTTGCCAAGGAGAGCTGCTTGGATGGTTCTATTATGAGAGAGTAAGTTAAGCTACCACACATGCCACTTCCCATGTTGCACCTGATTGTAATCATATATATGCCCAATTATGTATAGGCTTAAGATGGTAAATAGGGTATTCTTCCCAAAAATTTCCTCAAAGGACATAGTTTGCCTTATTGTTCATGCACTCAGAACTAGTTCAGGCCAGAGTGGCTTCCCTACTCCCCTACTAAGCTGGGGTAGAGCTTGTTAAAGTTTGATAGCCATTAAGAGGAGAAATGTATTCTACTGTTTGGAATAAGGTGTGAAAGCAGCTTGGTCCAAGGTTGCTAATTGCATTGTTCAGAGTGGGGTGAGTATAGTTCTTGCTGTAAAGTACAACTTTGGACATAGCCCAAGCCGAATAGCTTCCAATTGCTAAGATGTCCCCTAGGGTTGCCTGCCTACATAGGAAGGAAAGACAGCCACTTCCTTCCTACTGTGACATTCCCCAGAGTCTGACTTGTGGAGCCATCATCAGCTACTTGAGTGAGGAACCTCAGAAGGTCAGGAGCAGGGCCAGTGCTCAACTTTTGTGCTGAGACAATGCCACACTTTTTCTCATGGAGAAAAGTGTCTCAAAGCTCATCTATATTCAAGAGGATGGCCTCATTTAAAAGGAAATGAGGTGTCAATTCTGGCAAAACAGACACTGATCCATAGACCCTCCTGTGAGTTAAAATGAAGGCACACAAGCCAGAGGTGGCATTGATGAGTTCTAGTAGGTGTCATATGTGCCTACTACATCATGTCCCTCAAAAGATGCTATACCTACCCACCCAACACACTGCAAACCCTATGCTGAGGCCAAGGTGCACACACTGTCCCTCAGCCCGAGACATCAATAACTCCCAAACATGTCCCTAGCCTCTAGGACACCCATCAGCTTCTGAGGAACCCTTTGTCTTCATTATGTTCTTAGATGCCCAAATGATTTAATGGAAGAAAATGCAATTATTTTCTTGGTGTGTCAAGGGCCCTTAGCCTTGCTTGTCTATTTACATCATTTTAGACAAAATGACCTACTTTTCAGTTCTAATGGTTTGTGTCATGGAAGGGACAAATTTGAGTACTGTCATTCACAAATAATGTGGTTTTGTCTCATCAGAGAGACTAGCTCCTAACTCTGTCACATGGTAAACAGGAATTGTAGTGAAAACAGCAAAATGATATGGTGTGAACAGCTGGTTAGTAAGTGTGCATAGCAGAAGAAACCAGTCATTGTCCTAAAATAAAATGTCCCCCACATTTCGGCATTATCAGCTCCTCTTTCAGATGGAGAAATGTGAAACTTAGAGGGGATGAGGAACCCAGGCATTGAATCTCAGAAACAACAACAGGACCTTTGTTGTGGGCACAATTCAAGCTCCTTGAAGCATGGGGCTGCAGTTTTCCTCACAAAGCTGATTTGCTAAAGACATAATAATCGACCCTTAAACAAAATGTTGTCTTACTTCTATTTTATGGAATTTGTATTCTATTTAGAAGACTTTTGGAACCCTTACTGTCAAACAGATTGTCCTAGAAACCAAATGCTTCCAAGGAATACATTGGTCCATTTCAGACGGTAATGCCTCGCTGAATATATCAAGTGCAAAATTGACACCTACGGTAACTCCTCAACAAGAGCTTACTAAAGGAGAACCGGTGTTCCCATCTTAGTTGTCTGGCTGGATTCCTCAACGAAAGTCCTGACAAGAAGCAACTTGAATGAAGGACTTCTTTAGGCTTACAGTTCAAGGCGGTGCATTTCATCCTGGTAGTGAGAGCAAGACAGAAGATGTGGGATACTGCAGGTCACATTTCAGGAACAGCCGGTAAACTGGGCATGAACAGGAAGTGGAGCTCAGACATAAAACCTCAAGGCCCGCCTCCAGTGACCTACTTCCTCTAGCAAGGCTCCGCCTCCTTAAAAAAGTTCAATGACCTTTACAAACAGTGCCCGGATTCCTCTAGGGTTCAATCACTTGTGCCTGTGGGGAATGCTTCACATTCATATCTCGATAGCCACCAATTACTGTGTATTTAAAACACACACACTGACTGCATAGTTAAACTTTTGAAATACATAACTATCGGATTGGGGGGCTGCTGATACAGCACAGCTGGTATAGTTCTTGTCTGGCATGTATGAAACCTTGGGTTTGAGATACAGCATGCTTGTAGAAGATGCCCATAAATTCTTGGGAGGTGTAGCAGGGGGTAATCCTCAGTGCTGGATCCTGTCCCTGATGCTCTGACTTGAGTGCTATGAAGAGTCTGCTCTGTGCTTCATTAGGGATTCACCAGCTTACTCCATCAAAATAGACATTATGTACTGGAAATTCCTTAAAAACCCCTGCCATGCAGAAGACATTGCCTTCACTGCCAGTTATGAGAGTCCGTGATTGGCAGCCTTTCTTTATTCCAGTTTTACATTACCATTTAGACCAACCAAAATACTCATCTTGCCAGAGAGTAAATTGCCACTTTGAAACTCGGAAAAACAGGGAAAGTATAAAATTCTGAATAACGGCCATTGTGAGGATCTAAGCACTGTGTGGTTGTGGGAATGAGGCAATTTGCATCTTGTTATGTTTCCGGCCTTCTTGCTTTCATAATTATCGGAACACTCCAGATCATTAACGCTGCCAAATACAAATTAGAAAAATAAAAGTCTCCCAACTGATGCAGACTTTTTCCAATCCAGGGCTCTAACTACTAGAGTTTTCTAAATGACACTAATCTTTTTACTTTATTGCAAGTTCTTCTTTGTGGTCATAAGCTCCACTCAATATGAATGTCTAGAGCAATGAAACACGTGCTGAGCCCCTTTGATAGAAGAGAAAGCATGGTTATGTCTTGCTACTGTGTGGACAGAAAGTGATAGCTGATCAAAAGTTGGGAGCAGTTCTGAAGGTGTACTGCTTCCAGACAGACAGACAGATGGCGTTCATTGGGATGGAGGATCTCTCTTGTTTGTGTTTACATATGAAAGATAGCTTAATCTTGTAAACAGATCTATAGAGCTACCTAGAAAAATGAGAATATAAAATTAAAAAATAAATGGGATAAGCCCATTTCTGGGGACCTACTATTCATTGTGGGGGAATTGGAGTATTCATTTGACCATGGGAATCATTAGACAATATATAACATCATCCATCCTCACTATGTAAAATTTGTTAAATAAATATAATATTTTAAAATAAAAAAAAAAACAAGGTCAGAAACAGAAACAGAAGGCAGCCATAAGATGACCCCCAACCTGCAGCCAAGTTGTGCCTCCATAGGCTTGGAGATAAAAAGGATCAAGTTAGTAACCTAGACAAGCCAGGGATGGAGGGGCCATAAAACAGGAGAGGGTGGAGTCTATAAAGAACGCTGAGCTGCATCCTGACCACAATCCTGGGCACCAACACTGATCACCAGAGCCCCTAAAGGAGAGCAGCTGTGGGAAGCACCCTAGGCCGCCAACTCAAGGTCTCTGAAGGGGAGAGGCCCAGTAGACGAAGCCTACAGGCTGAGACTAGATTTGAATGAACTCGTTTTGGGATGACTGGAACCCATACTACGGAGTCCTACCCAAAGCATCCCTAGGCCTCTGTCTATTTGACAGGAATGTTTCGATGTGTTGGTATAAAATTTAGAAATAACCTTTATAAAAGAACTAGTACAAGAAAGCATGGGCACATAACCGCCCCTGTATCGTTTTATCCATAGTTAAAGCCTTCCCTTGGGGGCGGGGCATGCACACATGACTGCCCCTGTATCATTTCATCCATAGTTAGTTAAAGCCTTCCCTTGGGGGCAGGGCGTCCTGGTGCAGGACACAGGAGCCCAGGTACAGGCACACTAGCTGAGTCTCAGTTTCAGGGACAAAGGTGCGGCTGAGGTCTCCACATTGGGGAGGCAATGACCTAGTAGAGCCTGCCTATTCCCTCATTCCAGGGGTCTACATACACTGGGCCTCCTGTGGTCCCTGTCCTGTCTTCCTGATTTGCCACAAGGAAGGCTAGAGCCTGACAGTCTGGCTGGTTCTCTACTATTGCAGCTGAAATAAACAAATCTCAAATATGTTTTATGACATTTTAACATATTTTCACAATGTCTGACTATCTTCTAAAGCCCTTTCAAAAAAACCTGAACTTAGAAAATATTGTGCCTTCTCTAAGCAAATTTGTCAAGCATCTGTCCTGAGGTTCAGGTTGATACTCAATGTTCTCCAAACATTCTTTCTAAGAAAGAGGGCTGTAAATTGGGTGTTTCTTCCATATGTTGTAAATGTTGTACAAAGTTTGCATGGTTGCATTCGTGTACACACACATCCGTGGATGCATAAACATGTGACACATACACAAAATACATTCAGTATGCTTAGATCGTGCTGTTTTATAAGCATGTACCCTGGGTTTCTCACTGGGTATATATAGTCTTCATTTAAACCAAACTGCCCGGAGCTTCATGCACCATTCAAAATGAGATGGCTTCTGTCTTTTTTAAATACATGGCATTGAAAAACTCATTTCTTTAGGTGTTCCGAAGCCAAAATGCAGTTTTGATGTCCTTTTCCTCTCGCAACCTAGGCTGCATTATTAGTGGCATATATTTTGCTATGCTATTTACGTTTGTTTTTAATTGGCACATTATAATTGCATGTATTTCTGTAGTGCAGTTGGATGTTTTATGTATACATTGAGCAATAAACAAATCAAGACCATTGGCGCATGCGTCATCTCAGACGCAGATCATCTCTTTGTATTGAGAGTGTACAATGTCTTCCAGCTGCTTTGAAATGTTCACTGTATTATTTTCCTAAAAATAATTAACAAAACATATAGAGACTGCTGATGCAGCCAAAAGTCAGCCCTCTCGACAGTTTTCTACTTCCCTGTGTGGAGCTTAGAAGTGTGCGAAAATGTCATCCTCTGTATATTCCTGGTGAACATTTCAGAATGCCATTCTGTGCTCCTGCCACGTTGTTCTGAAGGGGACTTGCTACTATCTCTGCCGAGATTCGTGGGTTTTGGACATGAGGTGGGGCACAGAGAAATAAGAGTAGATAAGGCAAACCAGAGTGAAGTGATTCTTTCTACTCCTGGGTTAGAAAGCCCTTCAATCAGGATCATCTGAGAAACAGAACCAACGGGAATATATACAGTGCTTCTGCACAAGGGCACAGGAACTCACAGTGCATATGCATGCAAGGACACAACAGTGCTTCTGCACAAGGACACAGGAGCTCACAGTACATATGCATGCAAGGATACAACAGTGCCTATGCACAGATACATGGTAGGGAATTTGTGGTGTAGAATTTGTACTTGGGTTTGTTGTCGAGTCTGCTAAGTCCAAATTCTTCAGGGCAGGCTAGAGGAGAATGCAATTCCATTGTAAAGTCAGCAGGCTAGAGACCCAGGAGAGCTCAGTGACTAAGCTATGATTGCTACAATGCACTGAGAAGCCCTTCTGTTGGAGAACTCTGCCCTCCTGCAATCAGGGTAGGTTGTCCTTCCTGTGCGTTAATGTATAGCTCTATCAGTTGACCAGATCAACTGATAGAGATCACCTACATTATAGAGGGCTCTCTGTCTGACTCCAGCTACTGTTGAAATGTTGCCATTATTCACAAGATTGTTGCAGAAACACATAGAATAATGAATATTCAAGGAGTGTGTGGCCATGTCAAGGTGACCCATAAAATAAATCACCCAAAGTGCATAACCTTCTCTCTCTCTCTCTCTCTCTCTCTCTCTCTCTCTCTCTCTCATCTATCTATCCATCATCTATCCATCTATCTATCCATCTATCTATCTATCCATCTATCTATCCATCATTCATCCACTCATCTCACTGCCAGAGATTATAGCTACAGTGTGCCATGTAAGTCCTCCACCACTGACTTACACCCCGAGCCATTGTGATGATTTTAAATATAAAAATCCCTACATGTTATATTTCTGCTGGCGATGAGTCAATGTTCTGTTCAAATAAAAAGTGAAAGAGGGAGAAAAGAATTATAAAAGCTAAGCTCTTCTCTCATTACACAAATTACAAAGTAGGTATGGGTTCAGACAAGGTAGGTGCAAGACCTTATTACTAATCAAAACCCAGAAGAAGATTAAAGTGTACCTACAAATGAAACTCTGTACAAGGTTGTCTTTTAACTTTTATTTAAATTTATTTGTGTGCGTGTGCGTGTTTGTGCGTGCGTGTGTGAGTGGTGCGTGCGTGCATGTGTGTGTGTGTGTGTGTGTGTGTGTGTGTGTGTGTGTTCACATTTTAGAGGAGGTACCAGCAGAGGGCAGAAGAGAGCAGCACACCCTTAGGAACTGAAGGCTGTGAGCCACCTGTTGTGAGTGAAAGAACAGCAAGTGCTTTCAGCTGATAAGCCTTCTTTCCAGCCCCAGGGTCGAGTTTTCCTGGCAAGGAATTGTAAAGCCATGGTGCTTTCTTTGCATCAGAGAAAGGGTTGTATGCATGCTGGCTGAAGTGGAGTGTAATTATTCAGTGGCGTTGTCATTCTAGCACTGCATCCTCATAGGAGCACTCAGGCTACACTGTTATTTCGGCAGAACTTTTCACAACAAATACCACCCATGCCATATATTTGCATGCTGATAAATGGCTAGCCAGAAATCATGGAATTCATCTCAAATCACACAATCAGAAAATGCCATGGCATGCAAGTATTTAGTTGCATGGTGGTGACTCTGGGCTTTCCTCTTGCAGTTGAGTGTCTTGATTAGAGATCAGAATTACCATGTGGCTTAAAGAAACAGAAATGGGTGATACATTGTGATGATTCATGGTAAGAAGACTAGGAATGACTAGACTACTCTGAGAGTGCTAGAAGTACAAAATCTATGTGTGTCTTGGATGCTGCTTTGAGACAAGTATTTATGTGACATTAATAACAAGGGTGTTCCCCACTAGCCCCAGGCTGTAGATCTTGACAAGTGCAATGGAATCAACAAACAATGGCTTGGAAGTAACCTGCAGAGACATCTAGTAATGTGCACAGACCGCATTATAAACCCCCAAGGAGCATACAGATTTCCTGTTTCACTGCCTGCTGTGACGTAGACATGAGCACACCAAGGTGCTGCCACATTCATTACACTTCATCCAATAAGACAGGTGTCGGGTGATCCACTACCTTCTCGCATACCATAAATGACACCACTCGTGTCAAATGGCTTCACCACTATCAATGGTTCCTACAATCCTTCCCATTTCCTGAGTCTTGCAAACAGCATTCCCCAGTCTTCCTTCAAATCACACGGTGAACACAGCCTCAGACTACTTCAGTCAGAGGTGGGAGGAGGGAGAAACATCCCCTACAGTGTCATCAGCCTTCTCTCCCTAGGTTCAGTAGACACAACTCGCACTTCCGAGTCTCCACCCTAAGTCCCACATAGAATTACTTTCATGAGTGGCAGGAAAGGAACCACTGCTCGCTCTCCTGCAAGCCACAGGTGACAGAAGAAATCAAAACCAGGTTCTTTACACGTGTTTTGAAAATCATTTTAGGAGATCGAGGGGCAGGGGACAGCAGAAGGGGTTTTCAGATTAAGCTCGAAGCTGGGAATAACTTCCTCCTGCTAACATCCCAAGGTGATGTCCGATAGCATGGATGCATGGCAGGTGCTGCGAAGTCAGGATTGCTATGGTTTAAAGACAGAAACATTTCGAGCATCCCCACCCTGTGAGGAAGGAACTTGACTTCGGGACATTCAGTGAGAGCTTGTGCTAAGATTCTGTGGGCTTGATTACTCCATCTGGGTGTTCACTCTAAATCTCTTTCTGACTAATATTTCAATAGTCCATTGTACTTTTACGTAATTTTTTTCATTTTATAAGAGAAATACCTCTAAGCAAGGTCCAAACACTCCTTCATGTTAACAAAAAATATAGAACCCTCCATAATATTAAGAAATCATGACATCTCTTGTTGACTAGAACAATGGTACAAAAACAGGCTAACAAGTGGACCACAGAAAGTGAATCACAGGAGGGGAGAAAGGGGCCTTAGGACTCATGTTCTTATCTCAAAACAGAGCCAGACCCAAGAGAAAGAGAATCTAGTGAGAAATTCTGGCTATTTCCTGCTTGGTACCGTCTGCTGGATGACACCAGGGCCAGCTCGGTAACTGGATTACTTAATGAGAATTAGGCCATTGCACTGGACAGTCTTTGAGTAAGTATCTGGGTAATGGAGGCAGACGATGAGATCCCTACAGCAGAGAGCTCGGAGTCTAGCACGGCGTGGAAGGTACTCAGCAAGGGATCTCTAGAGATTTGCTATCATTTGCATTCTCAGTGGCTGTAGGAGTTTAGCAAAGCATCCTTGACATTGGCTCACTCTCTGCTGGCGTTTCTGGTGTCTATGCTTCCACCTCCTTGGTACACAATCCACACCCACAATGGCTCCATACCCACAGTCTATATGTTACCTTGCCTGGCCACTGATCTGAAAGACTAGTCTGGATTATTCAGATAGACTCAGTCCATTCCTACAGGACCTTAGTGCACAATCTAAAGCCAATTGCACAGGAAACAGCTATTCTGTAGATCAGGAATCACAAATATCTAAAGCCATAACCTCCGTTCGAGGGCACTGGGGTCATGTGGTTTTGCCTTTTTCTCAGGAACCAGCAGCCTTCCTTGACATGCTCTGAAGATGAGTCGGGTTCCAGAATATGGCTGCTACTTGAGCAGCAGATTCTCTAAACATGTGGCATCATCACACACACACACACACACACACACACACACACACACACACAGAGAGAGAGAGAGAGAGAGAGAGAGAGAGAGAGAGAGAGAGAGAGACACCCCTCAGCACTCAGTTGGCTAAAGAGGAAAGTCATAAGCTTAAGGCCACCCTCGGCTACAGAGTGTTCCAGAACAACCTGGGCTTCAGAGAGAGAGTCTATATTTCCCCACAATTCCCTAAGGAAAATCTGCAGACTGTTTTGTAGGATATGAAGTGCACAGTAGGCAGCAAGGAAAACTAGGGCCTGCGCTGGAAGTCTTCAAGAGAACATCTGAACGTGCGTGCCTTAGTTTCTGTGGGAGCTTCAATAAATGAACACAAGGTAGCTGCCATTTAATCAAGAGCACTTGCCCCTTTCAATGCTTTGGAGGCCAAAGATCTGAGTTCAAGGTGTTGGCTGTGTCACACCCCACACAGAGGCTCCACAAAGTATTCCTGACTTTCCATGCCATGGTGCTGGTGACATCCTCAGCCTGGGGCTGCATCAGATCAGCCTGTACATCAGATTCACCCTCATTCAACATTCTTCATGCTGACTCCCATAATTCAGCACAGGACCTGCTTCTTTCTGTGCCCATGAGAGTCTCCAGCTGGGTTCCTTGCTCTCCACGAGCTCAGTCCTTCCCTTCAAACACATGTTGGCTTTTCTCCTAACTATTGAAACTGACAGGTGCTCCACAGTATAATCTGTACTTACACAGGGCTTATAGGAAAACAACACCTTCACTCCAGCCAGCCTGTGATCTGTGGCCTTACATGAACTTGTCGAGTCTCACAGTCAGTGAAACAGGGAAGGCACCACTGTCCCCTGCCTGTTTAGTGCTTGAGAAGAGAGAGTCCTGAAAGTCTATCCTGTCCAGTTCACAGAGCCTGGAAGGACCAGGATAGAGCAGATCCAGATTCAGAGGACACTGGAGAGCACTGTCAATATCTCACTGTGTACCATCCACTGCGGGCTCTTGAAGGTGACAGACCCCTATATTTGATTTTAATTACAACTTCCTACTGGCATGCTTAGAACCAACCAGGGCAGAAGGCAAGATGGTGAATGGGGTATTGCTGCACTCACTCACCGCCTGCCTGGCTGACGGATGAATAGGCGATGTCAGATTGTAGGGGTTCTCCTGTCATCTTGAGTGGAGCCTGGTATCTGTAAACACAGTAGAGAAACACTAAGTGGTGTTGGGTTTAATTGAAATGAGATCTGAGAAGGAGGATTCAGAGCCAGCAATTATGCTCAGAAAGTGAACCCCTGCCGATGCTGTTTACATTCCCCTGGCTTTAAAGAAATCTGCAATGGAAATCATAAGCCTAGAAACACAGCTCTGTGGTGAGCCTTCAGTCCCCCAGGGAGAAGAGCGCTGTGGAGAAGGAAAAAACAAGCACAGACTAAAAGACAAGCCTGCTGGCTGCACCCACCCCACTTGACCTACAGGCTGACCACAGTTCTTTTTGACTTAACATGCCTGCACCAAAATGTATTATTTTGGCCTCTTTGGAACTTATTTCTACCCCACAGTCTCCTCTTGCCCCAGATCTAACATACGTATCATATGGAACATAACTCAGTGGTGAGTCTTCCTGCCACGGAAGGGCTGCTTAGGTCTGGTATGAGGGCACCCACTGTGCCCACCCAGTGTCTGCCATGCTTCAGGATGCTCACCCACCTATCCGCTCTTCCCGATTCCAGAGCTGCTCTCTGCAGGTTCCTTCCTCCAGGCCAAGGTCTCAGCATCGCCTAGGAATAACTCTGCCCCATGTCCTTCAAACCAAGAGACAGCTTTCAAATGCCTTTAGTCCTGGTGCCATAAACCCTCAGTCTTCCTTAACTGTGTCCAGCCTTATAAAGCACCTTCACAAAATTATTCTTTGTAGCATCTAGACACCTCCCACTCTGGTTACAGACCATTGAGAAGTCAATTGTGAACTGACTAGAAATCTTTCTTCTGGCTAAATGGCTTTCACAGATCTGGAAGGTTCTATGTGGGCCTTCTGGAGGCAATGACATCCATTTTTTTACCCAGACCTGGATCCTGCATGGTACAATACTGATGTGCCAGGAAAGTCATGCCTTTGGGTACAACAGTTCTATGATGTTTATAGGAATAACCAACCATATTCTGATTGGATTTAAGACCTTTTCCTCAGAAAGAATTTTACATTTGGTACCATAAACTTTGCCAAAAGCACATGACTATATATGAGGAGATCATATACTATGGAGGAACCTACTGGTGAACTAACTACCTTTCTGATATTTATGTTCTTATGCACACTGGGTAATGGCCAATGCAGAACTGGCTACCAAGTGCTGAGAAATATGAGCCATAGAGGAATATCCAATATCACTGCCACCCCTACCAGGATCAAGGGACTTCACAGAAAAGTGGGCAGAAAGACTGTAAGAGGCAGAAAATGGAGAGGAGTCTGTGAAATGCTGTCTTCTGGGCACACCATGGCTGAGGCACAGTCAACTCACAACTCTGGTTATTTGCACAAGACCAGTAAAAGATCAAGCCCGCCAACATTCAAGTGTGAGTGGAGGAAGGACTTCCAATATCCCCTCCCTAGCAGAGGAACTATTGCAGGTACATTTCTGCTGAGGGAAAGGAGTCACTTCCCACAGCAGGACACCAGTATGTTGCCCATGGCACACCCTATTCCCTTTTGCATATAGTAAGCACTGATTGGACTGAGGGATTTTTAATGATAATAAACAGCAAGGAATATAGGAAACAGGGAAATGAGTTGGTATGTCCCAGGCATATTAGGATATGGTCACATACCATTGTATACATACATAAGTTTTTCAAAAACAAAATTTTAAAGAATACTTTCTGGGCTAGGCATGGGAGCATCTGCCTTGAATCCACAGATCAGGCAGACAAAGGCAGGTTGCTATCTGTGAGTCTGAAGCCAGTCTGGTCTACATAGCAAGCTCCAGGCTAGCCTAGACTACACAGTGAGATCCTGTCTTCAAAACAATAAAAAGAACTCCAGAGTTATCATCTGCTGACTCTAGACCCCAATAGTAGTGAGTGATAAGAAATACATAACTTGATGGCTTAATCCAACAAGATTTATTATAACTCATGTAGAGTCCAATAAATGACTTCTATTGATGGGCATGAGGCTCCCTCATCACTCATATTTGTTCTCATTAGGACATCTAGTGATGGAGAGACCATAGTCCCATCTTAGATGCAACAACTATTTCCTTACACACACACACACACACACACACACACACACACACACGCATAAGCACATGCACACTAGAAGTTCTCTAAAATAAAGAAAATGGGCTAGGGGAAAATCTAGGTAACATACCAGTTTAAAGTTTGATCTCTGTAGAAAACTTGTCTGGCCATAGGACTGTCTCCATCCTGCGCTGGATGCTGTGAGTGCAGATTCAGCATTTTTTTTATAAGCATCTGGGAACCCATGGAAGGGGACACAGGAATTTTCCAACCCAAATCAGTAAGTGTTGGTTTTGAAATCCAGACCTACTTAAGGCATGTCTTCACTGAAGGTCAAAGAAGAGAAAGGCCATGCTGGTGTGAGGTGTCCCTGCAGAGGTGGGGGGATGGCTGACTGCAGATGCGATTTCTCTGGAATTTTCATGTTTTTAATATTTTAATATTCCAGGAGTGATGATAAAAAACCCACGATGTGAAAATACAGTCCTGAGCTGGGAGAACTCAGAGGAAATATTTGGAGAGCACAGATGAAATGGGCCATTTGGGGTCCACCTCACTGGGTCTTTAGAGAAACTTGCTTTATGGTTTTACATAAGTGGATTTCTGTTAAGCTTCTGCGTGCAAGACCTTGGGGGTTTTCTTGCAGGGAAGCTCTGATATGGCAAGCCGCACAGATTCGAACAGCATACCTGCTGGCCAATAGAAAAGCACAGAAGATGCCTGCAGTCACAAATTTTATCTTCCTGGGATTGAGCTCTCTCCACCTGCAGAGCACCTGGTGTGGCTAAGTGTGCATTGACCACATGCCATGTGTCCCAAGCCCTGCTCTTCCAGAAAGGTCCTGTGCCCTTGAAGAAACTGAAGCACGTCATCCATGGACACTTTCTAGACCACATTATGCAGAGCAGCCAATGCTGACTGCATTCACTTGAAGGTCTGGGTTGGCTGGTCTTATGTCAACTTGATGCAAGCTAAAGTCATCCGAGAGGAGGGAACTTCAACTGAGAAAATGCTTTCATAAGACTGAGCTGCAGACAAACCTAGAAAGCATTTTCTTAACTAGTAATTAATGTGCAAGGCCCCAGCCTATTGTGTGTAGTGTCATCCTTGACCTGGTGGTCCTGGGTTTTATAAGAAAGCAGGCTGGGAAAACCATGGGGAGCAAGTCAGTAAGCAGCACCCCTTCATGGCTCTGCATCAGCTCCTATCTCCCCTCCAGGTCCTTGCCTTGTTTGAGTTCCTGTCCTGACTTCCCTCAGTAAATAACTGTGATTTGGAAGCATAACCAAACAAGTCCTTCCCTACCCAAATTGCTTTGATCATGGTGTTTCATTGCAGCAGCTGTTATCATAAGATAGTGATGATCATGGGTTCATTCTCATAACACACAAATGCTTATGGATCTAGTGCTTGTTTCCAGCAACTGTGCACATATTCAATTTAACCTCTCCTTCAGTCATTTCTCGAAGTGACATCTTGCTCATCCTCACAAGAGTGTGAAGAACTGAGCTGAAAAAGCAAATGAGCCCAGTGCTGTCTGAGCTGTGTTTCAAGGACATAAGAGTTCATTGGGAAAGACGAGAAACATGCAGCTGTAAGGCAAACTAGGAGGCTCAAAACTAAATGATAAATTCCAGGAGAGGCACTAGAGAAGATGGCAGCCTAGCCTAGTAGGGGGTCAGCCGATGTGAACTGGAGCAGAGAGACATTCTCATATGCTCAGGTATTCGAAACCACAGCACCCAGGCAAGAAGCTGTGATTTCCAAATCTAGGAGCCCCACCGCACCACAGAAAGTTAACAGAGAACCTCAGGCAGGGATTCAAAACCATCAAACTCCATGACACTGTGACAGACCCAGTGATTCCAAGATCCATGATACAGCAGCTTTCAGGACTGGGAGCACCCAGGCTGGGAGAAGGGGAAGAGCAAGGAGAGAAAAGGGCAATTGCAATGATGTCAGGTTACTGCCGGGTTGAATCAAATCATGTCTGTCATCTATGACAAAGTCCAAACTCCAAAGGCCCATGAGTCTCCTTGGAGCTGTGAAGCAGCCATGCTTCCCTACAGTCCTGTGCTTTGGTCCCCTGCCTGTCCCCTCCACAGCCCTGTCTTGCCCTACAGCAATTCTTCCTCACTGTGTAATCTTATTAAAATGTATGCAGAAAAGCGTGTCTGCATCCTGTCATTTGAATTGACATGGATCTCACTGTGAAGACAACTGTTGCCTCCCAGGTCTCCAGTATCAGAGCAGGAAAGCCTTCAGTATTGACCTCCAGATGAGCAGCAGCATCTATAACATGAGCTCCTATAACACTGAGCCCCGGCTCCTCTAGCCCTTCCTCTGTCCAACTCCCCCAACAGCCAGTCTCTGTGAGAGCTCTGGGGTCATGCCATCTTTCTGTTCATTATCTGTGTGTCCCCTGGACCGTGCACACCCAGGGCAGCAGGGTGTCAAGACTCTGTTTCTCAAGCTTTCTGAGTAGTTCCTGTACTCACTGACAGATACCTGAGTGAACATTTGGTGAGAGTGATTGTCCAGAAGCTCATGACAGGCAGGCAGAGGTCTATTAACCTGTGTCTTCTATGGAGACGGGAGTGAGGGGGTGCTCTTGCTGGGCCCTAAAATGTTGAAAATGCCCTCCTTATCCTGGTGTTTATTTAATGGGCTTCCTATTTTCAGATTCTTTCATGTGAATCAATTTCTCCAAACTGCAATTCCTACCAATTACTCGAATGACTTTTAAAACACTTTTGTGCTTCCAACACTCTCACAATTTAGAGATAAAGAGAGCATTATCTCCAGCAGGCCTCATTTTGACCTTGGCCTTTTTGGACAGCATTTAGCTCTTGTCCCAAGGTTGACTCCAAAATCTAATAAAACCCCAGAACTTGGCAAAAGGGTGGTTTTAACTTCCCTCTGCTGCTAAAATCTCCTACTAAATCTAATTAAAGGTCTGTTATTCTTCTGCTCTGGAAACCTGCTAGGGATTCCCACACTCAGAGTGGCCTTACCCACAGCTGCGTATCTTACACATGCCTCTGTGAAGCACCGATTATTTCCTCCTCCATTTCAAAACTCATCAACATTCAAACACAAAAAGAGGCCCTTGCTGATGTCACTGATTTTCAACTCTGCTGCCAAATACTCTACAGAGCTGCAACTCCCCTCTTGCATCTGCATGTCCTCTGTGAAAGAAGATAGTCCTCCCATTTCTCATACAGAGGCTAGCAGGAGCCTTCGTGTTTATTTCTGTAGCTGAACATCCAACTCCTCGACTCTGAGCCATGGACAGCAGCCTGGCTTTACCTCCTAAGAGCTTCCTCCACAGCTTCCTGGGAGCGTCATACAACCCAGTGCTTAGCTCAGAAAGGAAGGCAATCTATCCATGGTTTCCAGGTGTTTGTTGTAGAGCACAGTGGGCTAGCTAGTTTTCTGTCAACTTGACACAAGCTAGAGTTATCTAAGAAGAGGGACTCCCAGTTGAGAAAATGCAACCATCAACTTGGCCTGTAGGAAAGTCTCTCGTGCATTTCCTTGATTGATAATTGATGCGGGAGGTCCTTGTAGCTCACCATGGATAGTGTTTCCACTGGCCAGATGATCCTAGATGGTAAAAAAAAAAGAAGAAAAAGAAAAAAAGAAAAAAAATGAGCAAGCCAAGAGAAGAAATCCAGTAAGCATAATGCTTCCACAGCTTCTGACTCTGTTTCTACTTCCAGGGTCCTACCTTTACTCCTCTTGGTAGCTGAAGTGGAAATGTCTAGTTTCTTTGGAAAGTTAATTACATCAAATGATGTTTTGCTGGGGCACGTAGGTGAAAAGATGTCTTGCTAAAGCAAACACAAGAAAGAATGTTTTCCTGAAGCAGACACAGATGAAAGGATATTTTGATATAGTAGACTTGTGAAAAAATGTGTGATGAATTTATATAAACTCCCATGTATTGGTTCACCTTACATAGATTGTTGAGCTCAACTTGTAATGATGCTATTGAGAGAAGCTCACCCAAGAACTGCTCATGAGGTTCCTGAGCACTTCTCACTTCTTTGGCCACATCTGCAGCCTCATCTCAGGCTGATTTCCTCAGGATTGAACTTCAGCTGCTGGTTCTTGCTTGGAGTCTGCCTGCCTAAAGCACTGCACCGTAGCTGTCAGTTTATGTGTGGTGTCTGCCTGCATACAGGACTGGTCTGCAGCTGCTGAGTCGTATATGGTGTTTGCTCTGGGACAGAAGATTCAGCTTGCTCCCAAAGAACTATTGCTGAACAGGTCCACTTCCCCCATGTCCTAATAACTTTCATCTTCCACTACATCTGCTGTGTTGTGGGCTAGAGAAGAGGTTGAACCCTTACTAAAGGTAGGTTGCAAAAAATTTATGCCTACAAGTAGTGGATTGTTGCTTAGAACAAGCTGAAATCAACCCTAAGTTTCTCCCTAAGTTGTGTTTGGTCTTGATGTATATTACTGCAATAGAATCCCTAACAAGAAATGGCCCCCAAACACACAAAAATGTAGGAATGTGCCCAATATTAGATAAAGATCCAATGATGTATTTATAATTAAAAATCAGCAATTAACAATTATTAAGTATTAGTATTTAGCTCAAATGTTAGAAAAAGTGAGCGTCAACCAAGGTGAATATGAGCATTTAAAGAGGACAGAGAGGGTTATATTTATGCACTTGGAATTTATGCACACATGTACACAAATACACAGTCACACATGCACGTGCACACATGCGCACACACACACACACAGAGTTAAGGAAAATTAGGTCGTGGATTTGAAACAGAGGACGTGGAGGTTGTATGTGAGGAGTTAAGGGGAGAAAACAGACAGAAGTGGTGTAATTATAATCTCAAAAATATAAAGATTACATAAAAGAGAAACAAAACTCAAAAGGCTTTGTATTTGCCAAAACTAATCTTAGTAAAATGCAAACAAACCAAAACAAAATAAAAACTAAAAATCCCTCAAATTTGGCAAGGTGAAAAAAAAATAGAAAGAAAAAGAAAAACCCCACAAATCCACAAGGTTTGTGAAAACTAAAAATTACCAGCAATGATGTAGGAAAATACCCTAGAGAAAACTATATAACATCTTAGAATGTGAGAACTGCACTATTAGAAGCAACGAACAGTTGGAAACAGGGTGAAATATTGGAAGCACAGCTACAAATGAGCAGACTCAGGAAGCAAATATTCACTACAATCAAAGCAAAACAAAAAGTCCCTCAGACAGACAGGTTCAGATGAAGACACTAACAATAGCAATGATTGGGGAGCAAATATTCCCACACTTTAGAATTGCTGAAGAACTAGAAGCAGAAACCTGGGATCAAATCTGGCATTGATTTTTTTTTTTTAAATACAGACAAAAACACTGTGACAGGGCAAGATAGAGCAGAGGCTCCTCCATCTTGTTTTCTTGCTGAGGCCACCTTAGCTTTGACTAGAATTTGATCTCCTATTGTAGGAACCTGAGGTTGTGATGCCCCAGCTAACTGATCTTAAACTGGCTGCGCATGCAAACACCCACTCGGATCTGCTGAGAAAGATACTGGGATGTGTGTTAAAACAAACACCTCACTCTAAACTTGAAGCTACACTTGGTCCCACATAATGGAGGGTAGTTCCTGCCCCCCCCCCCGAATAAAGACTTTCCCTTGGCTACAAAGTATGTCTGAGTGGTCTTCTCTGGTGGGTTCCCTGAAACCACAATAGAGGAAAGAAACCCCATGCTAAATCTACCTTGGCCAGAGAAGATCATCAGCTATATCAGAGATTCATCTAGAATCACAATACAAACAACATACCTTGGACAGACTGGGCTTACACCAACGCTGTGACTGAGACAAACGTTAAAAATATCTACCACCAAAATTCAAAATAGAAACTAGACAACAAAGAACTACTATATGTGTATTTAACTAAATTCAGTATACATCCGAGAGAACTCTGCTAGGGAGGGTACATTAGATTGTTTCTCTGATTGTAATGAAAAGAAAACCACATTTAAACCCACCACTAACTTAAGAAAAGTGGGGAAATTGACATTAAATTTGTGACCAAGAATGACATAGTAGATTTATTATTTATTTCAAGTGTTAGAGTCCAGGGTTTGCCCTAGAAACCACATGTATGCCGATCTCAGTCAGACAGGGATAGTTTATTGAGCATTCAGCCCAGGACTGATCAATCAAGGCCAATGACTAGACAGGGAGCTGATTGTGACCCTCCTTTAGCCAGAATCCTACAGAACTTTTAAGCCTGAAATCCATAAACATTTGCACCAAGCTATTCTATCAATCAGGATATAAGGATAGGTAATTTCCTTAGGACATGGCTTTGCTATACATTTATCCTGTTCCCATTGGTAGGGGTATCCAACTGTGGTAGGGGACTTGCCTTGTCTAACATTCATATCTAGCCAACCAGAATGTCAGTTACCCATGTGCATGTCTCTTTCTGTCAAGTAGGATGTCAGTTCCCAGGGAGGTCTTGGGAATTTAAACTTTACTGGACACCTACTTAAAATGGAAGTCTTATTCAAAATGGCTTCTTATACTGGTGCAGGTGTCTCTCTTTTGTTGGGGTTCACCCCAGGGGCAGCTTATAAAGGCTTATACCCTAAAAGCTTATACATAGGGGCAAGAAATGTTGCTAGGTGGTTGGTTCAGGTCCAATCTTATTGTTACTAATTATACAAAACAGTTCTGACTGAACTCTATTGTGATTGGTTTCTAAGAACACAAAAGCACAGAACATAAGGAAATATGCAATTAACTCGGCGTGAGAAAATTTCCTAGTAACAGTAGTAGCGATTGAGAAAGGTTCCTTGTAAGAGTGATATCAACATAAAATGTCTGACTAGACAGGCAGCAGCTACCCAGGCCTTAACATAAAGATTGTTTCTTTCTCTGGGTGCCCAAGGCAAGCAAGAATGCAGAAATAACTCTAAGGATGAGCCAGTCACTACATTCATAGGATCAAAAGCCTGGGAGAACCTAGAGTTGACTTTTTGGAAGTGATATGATTTGGAACTTTTCTAGAGGTGAAGTTGGTAGATGGAAACTACCACTAAAGTGTGCTCTGATCAGAGATGGATCTGAAAGAAGACATAGTTCATGGGTCAAAATGCAAAATATCTTAAAACACAAAATAAAAGGTTAAAAAGTGGGCATAATGTGTCTCTAGCAGACTGACTGATGTTGGACTCAAGAGCTGCTAAAAGCTGAAGTGACTGAGATCAGATGTTGCCTCGTCTAACATTCATGTTCTAACTTGATGACCAGGATGTCAGTTACCCGTGTGCATGTCTCTTTCTGCCAAGTAGGATGTCAGTTCCCAGGGAGGTCTTGGGAACTTAACGTTTACTTGACACCTACTCAAAATGGAAGCCCTACTCAAAATGGCTGCTTATACTGGTTATAAGACAGTATAAGACAGAAGCCCTGGGCAGAGGGGAGAAAACAGACAGACAGACAGACAGACAGACAGACAGACAGACAGCAGAGAAGGCTGATCTGATGTGACAGCTCAGCTTCCATGTCAGAGGGAAAACAAAGTCTGGTACATTTCACAAATAGCAAGAGGAAAACAAAGGCTCCCAAATCGATGAAACTTGTTGTGGGATATTTGGTCACACTGTGAACTCCAACACTGTGTTATTTACTGGAAAAAAAACTTTTTCTAGTTGTGGGGTGGCTCAATCTTACAACACACCTTTAATCCCTCTGGTTGGAATACAGATATGCCATTAATATAGCCTTTTAATTAATGGTAAAGTTAGTTTGTAGAAGGAAACACCATGTTTGAAAGTGATGTTCAGTTGAGAGGCAGATAAAGTGATGAATTAGAGGATGTTTTGACAGAACAATATGTGCCCAACTCTCATGAGAACAGAGGGAAAAGAGAGACTACTTAAGAACAGCACAGAGAGAGGGGGAGGCAGTTTTACTGGGATAGTCGTACAGAGATAGGCTACAGAGAAAGAACAAGATAGGTCCAGGTGAAGTTGGAATGAGCCAGAGACTGCGAAGGAGCCAGAAGAATAGAACAGATTGCTGCAGTTAGTTTGAGGTCAAGCAGAGCAATTCAGTCACTAGCTGAGAGAAACCAGTTTTAATCAGTCAGCTTGGAGAGGTGTTTGAGCCAGCGCAACTGAATTAAACCAGCCAGTCAAAGCTCAGAACTAGAAAGGGTGAGTTTATTCCACAGTAACTCTCAGAGGCTGAAAACATTCTACACCTAGATTAGATTATATGGAGGCTAGAAGCTTCCAGGGCTAGGCCCAGGTGAGCAAACAGAGGCGGTAAACCTTCAATATGACAATTACTCCAGTCAAGTAGAAGTTTCTTTTACAAAAACTTTAAATCATTGTCTTTTATCCCACTTACCAGTGTTAAGTTAAACTTTTAAAAAAAAATCTAAAGATGAAAAAGAAAATTAAAACGTTACTGAAGCGATTTGTGCTTGTGTCCACGTAAAGATAATCCTATGAGATGTTCCTACATGTCACACATAATTAGAAAGCATTACAACATTACAAATACATTTATGCACACACATACATGTGTATACACCTATGATAGCTAGCAGCTAACAGCTCTACCCTGTAAGAAAAAGGACTGACCCCTACAACTTCTCTCTACAGAAAATCTCTGGATCAGTTCTGAGGGAAACTGAAGCTGAGTCCTTGTTTTACTGAATTAGGATAGCTATTGCTAGTAAGGGACACAAAGGACTTTCGAGTGTGCATGGTAGCATATTTATGTACAAGGAGAAAGTAACCCTGTTTATGTCTAGAGTTGAATTTTCTTCTGACCAGGCAAAGTCAAAGTAGCATATGAATTCTGAGTTCGACTTCCAGAATAGCCATTGATCTCTCCATCCATCTGCCTGTCTGTGTGTCTGTCTGTGTATATATCCATTCACCCATCCACCATCCAACCACCTCAGGCTTGGGAAAGAACCACCACCACATAGCTAAAAATCATTCAATTCCTGGCAGAAATGTTGTTGCCTAGAAAAGGCATTTTTGTTGAGTCCTCAGCAAACCAGTAAGATTTTAGAAGGCACTCAGAAGAAAAGAGTAGCAGCAAAATATCCCCAGTGTAAAGGCTTCTTCACTGGTGGCTTAAAGAAATGAAGAGAAACAAGGTAGCAAGATTGACACAAGGAGAAACAAGGTGGCAAGATTGATGGGAGGAGAAACAATGTGCAAGATCAGCCCAGTCCCTTGCAGTATAGTGCAAGTTCATTCCCCTTCCCAAGCCTGAGCTTTCAAGTAAGAAAAATAATTGTCAGAATTCAAAATAATAAAGGAAGTTTACAAGAAGGTTCAATGGGTAAAGGCACAGGACACCGTGCCTCCTGTCCTGAGTTTGATCCCCAGGCCCCAAATGGTGGAAGGAAAAAAAACTAACCCTACACATTGTCTATCTACCTCCCAGAGTGCACTGCCACACATGACCACCACACACACATAAACAAACAGAATAAGGAAAATGATTTTTTAAAAATTAGGAAGGGTAACTTACAGAGAATCCCACAAAAATCTAGAACATAAAAGGAACAAGAAACTGTTGCACTCCTTACTGGAAAAGAAGAAATCACAGAAAAAGAGAGAATATGAAATTAGCTTATCGGAGCTTTGAAACAGTTACTTACAATATGCTCAGAAATACAAATATAATCAAAGGAAAAACTGAACATATCAAGAAGAAACATTGCACCTGACAGAGACTATGTGCTTATAGATCTTCATGCAGACATACATTATAGTTCTGTTGGCTCTGAGGTTAAAGAATCGATAATATAAAATTATATATTGGTTCACTGAGGAGAATATCAGCTGGACAACCCTACACAAATAACCGCAAACAATTAAGGAATGCCAAGAGTGGGAGAAACAGTTTTCCCCCATGAAGAGCACTTTAGTTGGTTGTCCAAAACCAAAGGTCAGTCCTTAAAAACATGAATGCAAGTGACAGTATACAAAGAGAGAGGGACAGAGAAACAGAGAAAGAGACACAGAGAGATACAGGGACAGAGGGACAGAGAGAGAGACAGAGAGAGAGAAACAGAGAGGAGAGAGAGAGACAGAGACAGAGAAAGATAGAAAAGGAATACATGTATATAAAACATGTGCATAATAACAATTGACAGAATATAGAGGCCATGCATTTGAAAGAGAGCAAGGGTGGGTATATTGGAGAGTTTAAAGGTAGAAGGGGGTTGGGGAAATGATGCAATTATATTATACTCTCAAAAAATAAAAGAAATAAATTTTAAAAAGAATCCACTAACTCACAAACTGGGGAGATGGCTCAGTGGATAAAGCACTTGCTGTGCAAACAGTAAGACCAGGATTCGGATGCCCAGAACACACGTGAAAGCCAGGCGAGCACTCAGGAGACAGACAAAGGGAATCCCTGGAGCAGGCTAGAGAGTCAGATTAGGCAGAACTGGAGCTCTCCAAGTACAAAGATACCCTGCCTCAAGAGAGTGGAAGTCCACTGAGGAGGATACTTGACATCTATCTTAGATTCCACATGCAGGAATAAACAAATGTGTGCTCACATGCACACACACATGTTTCTGTAAACATAAAAACACACATGCATGCACACCACCACATATTCGAGAGAAAGAATTCACTGGTATTTTGGTAGCTTGATGGGCCATGCTTACTGTAAGTAGTGAAACAAAATTATGTCTTTCATTTCAATAAAAGTTCTACAACTTAATTCATAAAGAAAGTAGTTTTAACTTGTCTGTTTCAATGGCCCTCAAGTCCTTGATTGTCCGTTTAACAGGGCCAAGGAGTGATGAAGAAGTTCAGTCATTTCTCCCTTTGAGAAATGGGGTCTGCAGACTGAATACCAATGACTTTGAAGTCTTGCTAAGTTTCACTTCAAGTAGCAAATGAAGCACAAACCTCACTTGAAGGAAATTGAAAATAGACAAGCAGCTACCAAGGCAGCTTCTAGATGTCTGGAGAAGATTAGTTACGGTCTAGCCCTTGGAAAGAAATTTGTAACATGATAGTAAGTGAGAATATATCCATCAGGAGAATTGGAAGTGCCTGACATTACAGCATTGCAGAATTCACCCGCAAATCCCCTGAAAACTTCTTGAAGAGCCAAATGGACCAAGAAGGAAGAAGAAACTCACCGCAATAATTAATCACCAGAAGGTTTAGAACTAAGGTCTTTGTTGTTTTATTTGTTTGTTTGTTTTATCAGATGACCTGTGTCCCAAGCTCATCTTAAACTCACTCTGTGACTCAGCTTAAACTGCTGGGAGGATAGGTGTGGACCACCATGGCTGTTTTTATCTGATGGCGGAATGGAGCTCAGGGCTTTGCCCATTGTCAGCTAAGCTACTACCCACTGAGCTCCATCACTAGCTCTAGAACTGGCTGTCAAAATTCATGGGGCCAAACATCCATGTCTCTGTTTGGTCTGGACAGACTTACAGAATTGGAAATCTTGAAGGAGTGGCCACTGCAGTATCTTGATTACCACAAATGATCCTGAAATCAGGGGGAAAGGAGAAGATGAAGACATAAATTCGAAAGAACATCAGCAAACTCCTGGGGGATCTGTATGAAACCCTACGGTCTTGCATGGTGTAGAAGAGGTAGTCCCCTTGTGTGCTTATTACTGATAGAGAATGGGGTAAGTGCCATCCCATAGCACTCAAGACAATGTTGTAGCAGGCTGGAGGTGTGGGACGCATGCTTCTCAGAGCTGCTTCCTGATGAAGAGTGATCACCATGCGCATAGTTCTTTCCTTACTTTTGTTTCTAAAATTTAATTTTAAACCAACCCAAGAAAATCTAAGTAGAGCTTTATACCCTATCTATTATATGAAAAGTGCTTGCGTTTCCTGGATGATTTTAGTTTTAAATGCATTTGAGATGACTTTAATGTTTAGACGAAGGATCCACACATTAGGGATCCCTCTTATGTCTATTTAAAAAACAAACATGGAGGGTTCACAGTCCACTATTTAAGACAATAATATAGGTAACCATGAGTACCTTATATATGTCAGAAAATTTAAAATACAGAATAGAATCAAACAAGACATTATCAGCAAAGCTTGGCTGAGTTAATGTTAATTTACACAGATTTGGATACACAAATGTTAATTTGTTGTATCCAAACAACAGCAGCATCCTGGGAACATTGTTCACTGCGTTTAATAGCATTCCCAGAAGTAGTGGCTGGACTTGCTCTCTGGGCCATCTTTTTCTAACATTCCCATTGCTTGTAAGCTAGCCCTGTGACTCTGCTTGCAATTACTCATTTACAACAAGGACCTGGGATTACGGCCCATGCAACTGTTGTCTAAGACTCCATTGGACTTCCGACCAATAACCTCATACACTAAAAAGCAAAAGGGCCAATTCCAATGAGCAATGTCTAGGCAAAGAACTCAGGCCAGCATCTCCTCTCGGGGCATCTGCTCAGTGAGCTCACTTCACTCTCTCCTGCACCAGACACATGTACTCATCCTTGGCGAAGGCACTCTCTCAACCAGCACTGGCTGCACAGATACAAAAGAACTGAGTCTTCTAATAGTTTCAAATCCCAGACAGAGGAATTCCAGTTTTTGATACATCCTGGTGCAGCACAAAGACAGAACTGCTTTACTGTTTCAAATTAGGGATTCATTGGTGAAATAAATAACCGGGACTTTCCTTCTAATGCATTTGCCTGTGAAAATGAAAACAGATTTCAGACCAGAGACTTAGATATAAAAGGGAATTGGCTACCGCAACCTGAGAAAAGAATCCTACATACAAATTGGTAGAACAGACAGGCAATTGTAGAGTGCCTGTAAAACAGACAAGGACAATAAAAAGGAACAGACTATTCGCATAAGTTTTACACGGCATGATTTCATTCGAAAGACATGGAAACAGAAAGAAATAGCCAAGCATGGCAGCTTATACGTGTAGTGCTAATGCTCTGAGAAGCTGAAGCAGGATGTGGGAGGCAGAGCCAATGGTGTTACCGCCTTTAGGCCGCTGGGCCTGGGCCATATAAGAAAGCAGGAAGAGTGCACCTCTGTAGTTCCTGCCTTGGCTTCCCCGATGATGGACTGTGAGCTGTCAGTCAAACAGACCTGCTCTTCCCCAGGTTGCTCTTGATCTATCATAGCAGCAACATCCAACTGCACCAGCCATCATGAAAGCATTTTTGGAGAGATAAGTTTGGGCAAAGTTTACGGTAGGATGGGAACGTGTTTCCCCTGCTGTGGGGAATGATTTCACAAACGGAACAACTGTCTGAGTTCATCAGACTCCCACTGAAAATCTGTACGTGTCCCGTTGGCTCCTCATGTCTTGTTAATCTTCCTTAAGGTTACCGATGTGCCTACACCCACCTTGTACAATGTTTCTGCTTCCTCACTCCAACCAGACTATTTAATAGCACACAGAGGGATACTTCCTATTAATCTGTGAGTGGGTGGAAAAGGAGAAGTCTTATTATTAAAGGCCATACTTCCCAAGGTGAGGTGGCTTTCTTAATTCAGTTTGGTGGCCCAAGATTCAAACCAGCAAAATTAACATCCTGGTGACATATGGAGTCTGAAGATGGGAACTTAATCACTGGGGATTCTGGTAGATGAAGATTAAACGGAAAGCTTCTGCAACCAATATTCCCACATGTATTTAAAGAGGAAATTAATGTTGGACTTATTGCCTACCACACACAACTAACAAGTTCTGAGAAATAACCTTTGCAAAATAAGGGTTGTAGTGACATGACTAGTATTTGTATTCAAGGCTCAAAATACAGTTATACTTGTTGAAGAAAAGCATCCTGGTTACAGGATAGCATAGTAGTTTTGTGTAACAATTAAATTCAATCCTAGTCAAGGGATGAGCCCAGAAGAAACCCTGTGACCTGCACTCTTGATCATTGCATAGGAGTGTCTCTCTCCAAGAGGTATAAAAAGGGTTTGTCCTGTTTCCAAAGGAGACTGAGCTGCTGGTGCACATTAGCAGTAGAATGCTTAGCTAGCATGTCTGAGGCCCTTCGGTTCAATCTCTAGCCAGATAGAAAGGGAAGCTGAGCAGGTGCCATCATCTCTGTCTCCCTGTACCCAGATAGATTTGAAGGCAGCACACTCTGTGAGACTGAAATGACCCCTGTTTAGGGTGCAGAAGAGGCCATGCAATGTAAGAGTATTGTTATGTCTTTCTGTGAGGTCATCAGTGATGCATTGATAATCTGTGGGGGTCATCAGTGAAACATCGATGAGTCCATGGACTCTGCCAGCCATCAAGGAGACTCTGGTTTTCAGGATAACCCTGCTCTCACTCAGATGTGAAGACCTGGAACTCTGTAAAGTCAACAGTGTTGACTGACAAAGAGTAAAAATGCAAAAGGCAGAGTGTAGAGGAGACCCAGAGACCTGCAGAACACACCAGGCACTCTGCTGTGTTTTGACTGAATGGCATGGCTGAGGAGACAGTATAATTTCAGAACTTCTCCTTGGAACCTGAGGATATTGCCCCATGCTTACACAGGTAGGCAGCCACTCCTCTTTACCACCAAGCTAGAATGAGATAGGACTTGCAGGACCCTGAACAATACTCAGTGCTTTTGTCAAGGGAGAGGAGAACCATTAGCCCTGGAGGGAGCATCATCTGAGTCCCATATCACACAACCTCACAGCGAGTGCCAATGGATCAGACTGTTTTCGAATAGATCAACTGTGTCTCTGACAAGATCACATACTTTTATAGGAATGAAAATATTGCAGGAATCAGCAAGGTCAAACCCAGACTGCCTACTGGTCAGTCACAGGATGCTCGGCATGCGGTCAATCAGGAAAGCATCAGCTTATGGAGAAACAGGAGAAAAATGCATCTTCTCTTATGCCAGAATATATTAATTAATTTTTTTAACAAATTGTAAAGCTGATAGAAATTCACAGAAGATAGATTTAAACAACATGATCAACTGGTTTGTTTTAATTGACAGCAAATATCATGGTAAATCTTCAATAAGCAGCAGAATACATAATATTCCCGGAAAAGTATTCTTGGGGCATATTCTATTCAGTGTCGTTAAGTAGGTCTGAATAAAAATAAAAGAGTAAACCCCAATAGAGCATAAACTCTGACCACCATGTTGTATTTAATTAAAAACAGGCAAATCTCTAGAAATTCATGAATATTGAGAGGTGATTAACACTCTTAGATGGGCTAAATGATGAAAACGGAAATGGGAAAGCATTGACCTTGAGTAAGATGAAACCGTGATGCTCACATAAAGCCAGTAAAGCCCTGCTTAAAGGAAAGCAGGTCAGCACAGTACGTCAATACTGGAGAAGAAAGCTCTCTAGGAAATGACTTGTGCTTCTACCATAAGAACTACCTTTTTTTCCCCCTCCATCTTTATTAACTTGGGTATTTCTTATTTACATTTCAATTGTTATTCCCTTTCCCGGTTTCCGGGCCAACATCCCCCTAACCCCTACCTTTCCCCTTCTATATGGGTGTTCCCCTCCCCATCCTCCCCCCATTTACTGCCCTCCCCCTCAACAATCATGTTCACTGGGGGTTCAGTCTTGGCAGGACCAAGGGCTACCCCTTCCACTGGTGCTCTTACTAGGCTATTCATTGTTACCTATGAGGTTGGAGCCCAGGGTCAGTCCATGTATAGTCTTTGGGTAGTGGCTTAGTCCTTGGAAGCTCTGGTTGGTTGGCATTGTTGTTCATGTGGGGTCTCGAGCCCCTTCAAGCTCTTTCAGTTCTTTCTCTGACAAAATCTAACGTATAAAAATTATAAGAAAGTCAATATCAGAAGAAAAATCAGGGGAAATGGAAATGAATGGGGGCATCTGTGGACATCAATACCTTCTCCAAAAATTCCAGTGACTGGGAAGTCTCCAGACAGGTCTATTAAAAAAATGAAAATACACCCTTTACTAATACTTAAAATTACAGAGGGAACATCATCATTATATATATTATACACACACACACATACACATACATACATACACACACACACACACACACACACACACACACACACACAAACACACACGGAGATGATTTTGCACCAGTAAAACTGGATAAAATGTGAAATGGGCACAATTCTCAGGGGGCGCAAACTATCAATGCTCATTCAAGTGAAGATTATGGGCGATACTCTATTATTACATTTTTTAACTTGGAGTTGTCAACATTCCCGCAATTGAAATCTTAAACTTAACTGGCTTGGTGACATACTCCCACAATCTCTGCTATTCCAAAGGCTGAGGCAGGAGGATGTCAGGTTTGAGCCCTTCTTGAGCTGCACAGTGAGACCCTGTAGCCAGATCAAACAAGCTCACTAATTAATCAAGACTTAAAGATACATTTGATAAAAATATAGAGAGCTAAATGATCCCCCCTGGGTTTTATATATAGATAATACATAGAAGAAATAATGTCAACTCTATATAAAGCATTCTTGAAATTTCAAATAAGCAGGCGGTTCTCAATTCATTTTGTAAGGTTGGAATCACCCTAATACTTGATATTACCAAACAAGGAAATGTACACCAATTTCATTTATAAATATTCACACAAAAAACTAACCAAAATTCTAATTGATATGCTTATGTATTGTGACTAAGTTTGCATCAAGACTACACTGTTGGATTGGCATTTAAAAGCCAGTTATAATGCAATTCATCATAGCAACAAGCCAACAAGAAGGGTCATGTCACTCAATAAACACACAAGTGAACTTCACAACCTTTCTTCAACAACCTTTCTTATCCCAAACTCAGCATTCTCGATCAAAAAGAATCTTCATCAATTTAAGGTAACTCATGAAAAATCATAACTAACTACATGTTTACAGGTAAAACACTGACTGCTTCAGTTCAAAGATCAAGAAAAAGTTAGCATGTCATATGTCAGTAATTCTCTTCAACCTGTATTAGAGGTTGCAGCTAATGTAATCAGCCCCCCCCATGAAAAAACATTTCAAATAAATAACTATGTTTAAGTCAGAACTGAAACTTCTTATTCATAGTTAACAAGATTATTTATGCAAAAGACCAATAGAAACTCATTTTGAAATATACTAAAACAAGTAAATAGTTAAGCAAAGTTGCTTAACACACATCAATCAATTTTGTTTCTCTACATTTCCAACAAATAATTTTGGAAACTGAAATTAAAGTAACACTGGCAAGAAACTCAAGAAGTAAATAAAGAAAAATGTGGGGCCAAATAAATGAAAAATTTGGGCACTAAAAAACAGAAAACTTTACTGAGAGAAATTTAAAAAGCCATGAAGTTGGAAGCTGTATCCACGAGGTGAAAAACTTGGTGTTATTAAGATGTCGATTTGCCCGAAACTGAATCAAAGCAATCCCATTTAAAAATCACACATGACACTTTTGGTCATTTAAGTTGACATATGACAAGCAATTCCCCGAAACAATTTTTCAGGGGAAAACAAAGATGGAAGATTAATACTGCCTGTTATATAACACATCATGGATCTGAGTAAGGTAAAGGTTGGTGGTACTAGTTAGACACAGAGAGCAGTGTCACTGTAAACACAAACACGTATATGGGGCAGTGGCCTACACATAAAGCAAACATATACATACCATCAATTAGACAATGGACGGTGGCAATTTGTGAGTAAAAAAGAGCGATTTTGAGAAACAGCAAAAGTCTGAATTTTTGTATCCAAAAGAATGTAAGCCAAACTGTATCCTGCAGCAGACATAAAAGTGGACTAAGGGGAGACCATACAGTGATGTGTAAAATGGGATACTAAAACAATACAAAGAAAACATGAAGCAAGGTTAATGAGCTTGTATTAAGAAAGCATGAGCATCTTTCTGTACCAAAATTCCATAAGGGAGAGAGCTGGACTCTCAGAAGTGCAGACAATCCTGAGAGTTCAGGGGAGACCAGCACTTCTGCTCACATTCCTGGCCCAAGAGGAACACATCTAGAGCCCTCTGGACACAGAAACCTAGGAGCACTCACGGAGAGGATCCTTCCAATCTCTGCCTGCACCCAGAGCTGAAAGGCAGTCACCAGGAGCACTAACACACCTGAGAGCAGAGGTAAGACCAACTATTCTGCTCCAAGCAACCTCCCTGGAGCCCTCAGGACACAAAAACCCAGAAGCAGACTGGGACAGGACCCTTCGTGTTTCTGCCTGTGACCAGAGCTGACCCAGTCCCACAGCTCTCTGTACCCACATCCCTCTGGGAGAAAGCTATTCTTCAGGAGTGCTGATATACAGGTTTATAGGAGGGTCAAACCACTGTCAGAGACAGCAAGACCAGCTAACACCAGAGACAAACTGATGGTGAGAGGCAAGCTCAGGAACCTAAGCAACAGAAACCAAGACTACTTAGCATCTTCAGAGCCCAGTTCTCCCACAAAAGCAAATACTGGATATCCAGACACACCAGAAAAAGCAAAATTTGGATTTAAAATCACATCTCATGATGATGATAGAGGACTTTAAGAAGGACATAAATACCTCCCTTAAAGAAATGCAGGACAACACGGGTAAACAAGTAGAAGCCCTTTAAAAGGAAACACAAAAATCCCTTAAAGAATTACAGGAAAACACAAACAAATAGGTAAAGGAACAAAACCATCCAGGATCTAAAAATGAAAATAGCAACAATAAGGAAATCACAAAGGGAGACAACCCTGGAGATAGAAAACCTAGGAAAGAGATCAAGAGTCATAGACGCATGCATCACCAACAGAATATAAGAGATAGAAGAGAGAATCTCAGGGGCAGAAGATACCATAGAAAACATTGACACAAACGTCAAAGAAAATGTACAACAAATAAGGCTCCTAACCCAAAACATCCAGGAAATACAGGACACGTGAAAAGATCAACAGAGCAAAGATCCCCAACTTAAAGGGCCAGTAAATATCTTCAACAAAATTATAGAAAAACACTTTCATAACCTAAAGAAAGAGATGCCCATAAACATACAAGAAGCCTACAGAACTCCAAATAGATTGGACCAAAAAAGAAATTCTTCACATCACATAATAGTCAAAACAACAAATGCTTACAAAACAAAGAAAGAATATTAAAAACAGTAAGGGAAAAAAGTCAAGGTACATATAAAGGCAGACCTATCAGAATTACATCAGACTTCCCATCAGAGGCTATGAAAGTCAAAATCCTGGGCAGATGTTATACAGAACCTAAGAGAACACAATTGCTAGTCCAGGCTACTCTATTCAGCAAAACTCTCAGTTAACATGGAGAAACCAAGATATTCTATGATAAAACCAAATTTACACAAGATATTTTTCCACAAATCCAGCCCTACAAAGGATAATAGATGGAAAACTCGAACACAAGGAAAGAAACTCTAGAAAAAGCAAGAAAGTAATCTCCATGCAAAAAACTCAAATGAAGAGAGCCACAAAAATATAATTCCACCTCTAACAGCAAAAATAACAGGAAACAACAATCACTATTCCTTAATATCTCTTAATATCAATGGGTTCAATTCCTCCAATGAAAAGACATAGATTAACTGATTGGATACACAAAGAGGACCCAGCATTTTGCTGCATACAGGAAATACACCGCAGTGACAGATACTACTTCAGAGCAAAAGGCTGAAAAACAATTTTCCAAGCAAATGGTCCCAAGAAACAAGCTGCAGGAGCAATTCTAGTATCAAATAAAATCGACTTTCAACCAAAAGTTATCAAAAAAGATAAGGAAGGACACTTGATATTCATCACAGGAAAAATCCACCAAGATGAACTCAATCCTGCATATCTATGCTCCAAATGCAAGGGCACCTACATTCATAAAAGAAACCTTACTAAAGTTCAAAGCACACATTGCACCTCACACAATAATAGTGGGAGATTTCAACACCCAACTCTCATCAATATACAGATCATGGAAACAGAAACTAAACTAATTGATTTAACAGATATTTATAGAACATTTCATCCTAAAACAAAAGAATATACCTTCTTCTCAGCACCTCATGGTACCTTCTCCAAAATTGACCATATAATCGGTCACAAAACAGGCCTCAACAGATACAGGAAAATAGAAATAATCCCAGGCATTCTATCAGACCACCATGGACTAAGGCTGGTCTTCAATAACAACAACAACAAAAACCAGAAAGCCCACATATACGTGGAAGTTGAACAATGCTCTACTCAATGACAACTTGGTCAAGGAAGAAATAAAGAAAGAAATTAAAGACTTCTTAGAATTTAATGAAAGTGAAGGCACAACATACCCAAACTTATGGGACACAATGAAAGCAGTGCTAAGAGGAAAACTCATAGCTCTGAGTGCCTGCAGAAAGAAGCAGAAGAGAGCATATATCAGCAGCTTGACAGCACACCTTAAAGCTCTAGAACAAAAGGAAGCAAATACACCCGTGAGGAGTAGAAGGCAGGAAATAATCAAACTCAGAGCTGAAATCAACCAAGTAGAAACAAAAATAACTATACAAAGAATCAACAAAACCAGGAACTAGTTCTTTGAGAAAGTCAACAACATAGATAAACCCTTAGCCAGACTAACCAGAGGGCACAGAGAGAGTACCCAAATTAACAAACTCAGAAATGAAAAGGGAGACATAACAACAGAATCTGAGGAAATTCAGAAAATCATCAGATCCTACTACAAAAGCCTATATTCAGCAAAACTGGAAAATCTGGATGAAATGAACAATTTTCTAGACAGATACCAGGTACCACAGTTAAATCAGGATCAGATAAACCATGTAAACAGTTTCAAAACTCCTAGAGAAATAGAATCAATTATTAAACATCTCCCAACCCCAAAAAAAAAAAGCACAAGCACAAGACCAGATGGGTTTAGTGCAGAATTCTATCAGACCTTCATACAAGAATTAATACCAATACTGTCCAAACTCTTCCACAAAATAGAAAGAGAATGAACACTACCCAGTTCCTTCCATGAAACCACAATTACACTTATACCTAAACCACACAAAGACCCAACAAAGAAAGAGAACTTCAGACTAATTTACTGTATGAATAGCGATACAAAAATACTCAATAAAATTCTTGAAAACTGAATCCAAGAACACATCAAAATGATCATCCATCATGATCAAGTAGGTTTCATCCCAGGGATGCAGGTATGGTTCAATATACAGAAATCCACTAACATAATCTTACATATGAACAAACTCAAAGAAAAAAACCATATGATCATTTCGTTAGATGCAGAGAAAGCATTTGACACAATTCAACACTTCTTCATGATAAAAGTCTTGAAAAGGTCAGGAATTCAAGGTCCATACCCAAACATAATAAAAGCAATTTGTAGCAAACCAGTAGCTAACATCAAACTAAGTGGAGGGAAACTTGAAGAAATCCTACAAAAATCAGGGACAAGACAAGGCTGCCCACTCTCTCCCTACTTATTCAATATAGTACTTGAAGTCCTAGCCAGAGCAATCAGACAACAAAAGGAGGTTAAAGGGATACAAATTGGAAAGGAAGAAGTCAAACATCAGTATTTGCAGATGATATGATAATATACTTAAGTGACCCCAAAAGTTCTACCAGAGATCTACTAAGCCTGATAACTTCAACAAGGTGGCTAGGTATAAAATTAACTCAAACAAATCAGTAGCCTTCCTCTACTCAAAGGATAAGCAGGCTGAGAAAGAAATTAGGGAAATGACACCCTTCACAATAGACACAAATAACATAAAATACTTCGGTGTGACTTTAACCAAGCAAGTGAAAGATCTGTATGACAAGAACTTCAAGCCTCTGAAGAAAGAAATTGAAGAAGATCTCAGAAGATGGAAAGATTTCCCATGCTCATGGATTGGCAGGATTAATATAGTAAAAATGACCTTTTTGCCAAAAGCGATCTACAGATTCAATGTAATCCCCATCAAAATTCCAACTCAATTCTTCATAGACTTAGAAAGAGCAATTTGCAAATTCATTTCCAGTATAGTGAAAACTATCCTCAATGATCACCATCCCTGACCTCAAGCTGTATTACAGAGCAATAGTGATAAACACTGTACCATATTGGTACAGAGACAGGCAGGTAGATCAATGGGATAGAATTGAAGACCCAGAAATGAATCCACACATCTATGGTTACTTGATTTTTGACAAAGGAGCTAAAACTATCCAGTGGGAAAAAAAGAGCATTTTCAACAAATGGTGCTGGTTCAACTGGCAGTCAGCTTGTAGAAGAATGCAAATCAACCCATTCTTATCACCCTGTACAAAGCTCAAGTCCAAGTGGATCAAGGACCTCTACATCAAACCAGATAGACTCAAACTAATAGAAGAAAAAGTAGGGGAGAACTTTGAACACATGGGCACTGGAAAAAAATTCCTGAATAGAACCAATGGCTTATGCTCTAAGATCAAGAATCAACAAATGGGACCTTATAAAATTGAAAAACTTCTGTAAGGCAAAGGACACTATCATTAGGACAAAATGGCAACCAACAGATTGGGAAAAGATCTTCACCAACCCTACATCCAATAGAGGGCTAATATCCAATATATACAATGAACTCAGGAAGTTAGACTCCAAAGAACCAAATAACTTATTAAAAATGGGGTACAGAGCTAAACAAAGAATTCACAGCTGAGGAATATCAAACGACTGAGAAGTACCTAAAGAAATGTTCAACATCCTTAGTTATTAGGGAAATGCAAATCACAACAACCCTGAGATTCCAACTCACACCAGTCAGAATGGCTAAGATCAAAAACTCAGGTAGCAACAGATGCTGGCAAGGATGTGGAGAAAGAGGAACAGTCCTTCATTGTTGGTGGAATTGCAAGCTGGTACAACCACTCTGGAAATCAATCCGGAGGTTCTTCAGACAATTGGATGTAGTACTACCTGAGGACCCAGCTATACCATTCCTGGGCATATACCCAAAAGACATTCCAACATATAACGGGGACACATGCTCCATTATGTTCATAGCAGCCTTATTTATAATATCCAGAATCTGGAAAGAACCCAGATGTCCTTCATCAGAGGAATGGATACAGAAATTGTGGTAAATCTACACAATGATGTACTACTCAGCTATTAAAACCAATGACTTCCTGAAATTCGTAGGATAATGGATGAAACCAAAAACTATCATCCTGAGTGAGGCAACCCAATCACACACACACACACACACACACACACACAAGACACACACACATGACATGCACTCACTGTTAAGTGGATATTAGTCTAAAAGCTCAGATTACCCAAGATACAACCCACAGACCACATGAAGCTCAAGAAGAAAGATGACCAAAGGGTGGATGCATCAGTCATTCTTAAAAGGAGAAACAAAAATATTCATAGGAAGAGATATGGAGACAAAGTTTGGAGCAGAGACTGAAAAAAAATGGGCATTCAGAGCCTGCCCTACCTGGGGATCCAGCCCATATTCATACAGCCACCAAACCCAGACAATATTGCTGATGCTAAGACGTGCATGCTGACAGGTGCCTGATATAGCTGTCTCCTGAGAGGCTCAGCCAGAGCGTGACAAATACAGAGGCAAATGCTAGCAGCAAATCATTGAACTGAGAATGGGGTCCCCATTGAAAGAGTTAGAAAAAGGATTTAAGGAGCTGAACGGGCTTGCAAACCCATAAGAACAACAATACCAACCAACCAGAGCTCCTAGGGACTAAGCCACTACCCAAAGAGTACACATGGACAGACCCATGGCTCCAGCTGCATATGTAGCAGAGGATAGACTTATTGGGCACCAAGTGGAGAAGAAGTCCTTGGTCCTGCCTGCCAAGGTTGGATCCCTAGTGTAGGGAAATGTCAGGGCGAGGAGTGGAGAAGGGGTGGGTTGTTGGGGAGGGAGAATGCCCCACAGAAGAACGGGGAGCAGGGATGGGCTAGGTGGTTTATGGACAGGACAGGGAAAGGGAGTAACATTTAAAATGTAAATAAAAAAATCCAATAAAAAAAGGAGAGAGAAAGCATGAGGGCAGTTTACAGAGTAAATGATAAGCTGGACTTTCATCAGGAGTGTTCGATGTCTACCCTAAGAAGGAGTCAGAGTATGAAGACAAGGAAAAGGTGTCCTGGACATGGGGAAAGGTGCTTCCAACCAGATGCCTTGTTTGCTCAACCATTGTTAATAAAACATTGGCCAAAACCAGCTCCCTTGGGTTAGGGAGCTTATTTTGTTTTACAACATCCAAGTCACAGTCTACCACGGAGGGAACTCAGGACAGGAACTCAAGGCAGGAACCTGAAGACCTAAACTGAACCACAGACCACAGAGAAGCTCTGCTTACAGGCTTGCCTTCAATGGCTTGCTCAACCTGTTTCTTTTCTTTTTAAACATTATTTTAAATTTTATTGAAGAATTATAATTGTTTCTCTCCTCTTCCTCACTTCCTCATAGCTGCCCTCCATCAAACCCCATTCTCACGTTGATAGCCTCATTTTCTTTGCATATTCTTGCTACATATGTGAGGTTGGTTTGGGTGTATGCACAAATACATATGAATATAACCTGGTGAGTTTGGTTTTGGTGGCTGTATATATATGGTTTCGAGACTGACCATTCTGCATTGGCCAACTAATGAAAGGACTCAGCCCTGAGAGAGGGTAATTCTCCTTCTCGGAGCAGTCAATGGTTGCTTATACTTCTTTGTCTAGTGGAGGCTCCTGTGAGATTTCCCCCAACCATGTTAACAATGTCCATGTTTTGGTTTTGCCCAGGCAGTGATTTCTGTGAGGCACTGTTTCATATCAGATTCCTGGTATTCTGGCTGTCAGAATCTTTCTGCCCCGTCTTCTTCAATGTTCCCTAAACCTTAGGTGTAGGACTTGTGATGTACATATACACATTGGAGCTGTGTTCCCTGTGATGTGTTTATCTCTACATTGTGTTACGTCACAGTTTTGTGTGTGTATGTGTGTGTGTGTGTGTGTGTGTGTGTGTGTGTGTGTGTGTGTGTGTGTGTGTGATGTTCTCCATTTGCTATAAAGCAAGACTTCTTCCATGGGGGATGATAACTACACTTACCCAGTGAAAGATAGCTTGTGTACCTCAGTCTGCTTTCGTATACAACTCAGTATGACACTGCCCACAGTGGTCTGGTGCTGTTGTAAAAATATAAAAATAAAAACAGTATTGTTGGTCTTTTATCCCGCTAGGTCCGCACCACAGTGCCCCAAGATATCTGCCAGATCTCTTGGTGGAAACATCCCAACTTTGCCACAGCGGCCCAGTGTCTCCTGCCGCCGCACACTCTCCTACACTCAAACCCTCACATAAAAGAACACACAACACAATAATCTTCGATCCAATTAATAAGATATAATTGCCCACTTAAACATACAAAGCCCGGTACCATCCAGCCCTTAAGAACAACCTGTAAATACAGATAGCGAGACTTTAACAGGGAGGAATTAGCTAGATTAAGTTGTACAGTCATAATCTCATTTGGTAACTAAGCTAAAATCATATCTTTTGCTTTGATATAGAATTTATTTGTTAAATGAGTTTATAAGTACAAGGTTTAGAGCCAGTACTTCTATTGATGTCATTACAAACTTCTGAGTTGATTACACATGTGAGTTAAGGGCCAAATAGCAAACATATTGCTGACCTTGTGAGAGAACTTTCAAGATATTATTAAAATATAAAGACAACAGTACAGATTGTTTTATATAAGTAGGTGGTTTTCAAAAAGGTCAGGAATCCACAAAATTTGAGATTTAAAGTTATTTATCTTTTGTTGAGACGTATCTGCTCCTAACAGTTCCCCTTTGGCAAATTTAACGAAGAACTTAAACATTTCTACCTCCAGGTGAGGCAAAATACTTTGTGGCTAGGCAGCCACTAGACAAAACTGCCTGTTTCATCTGCAGACTAATACTGTCCAGAAAAGGACAAATTATGCAGAATAGTTGACTGATAAACTCTGCCAAGACAGGGTGATCAGCCCTTCAAAATCTGCATTTCAAGAGTTTGTCAGTTGATTTTGGGCCAGAAGGCTGAAGACTTGCGCTCATATGTTGCTAACAGGGGACTGTGTTAGTGGAGATTTGTCTCTACAACCTTCTCAGTTCTAGAAGCCATGTTAGGCTTCCTATGTGAATAGATATTTGGTCATTCTCAGATTTTGAGGGGGTTGAAGACTGATTATAGTTTCATAGCCTATTAGGCTGTTTAACTCTGAATATACATATTTTATTGGATAGTTATCAGATAGTATACAAGCTAGCCAAGATATAATACATATTTTAAGCCTTTCTTAAGCTGGAATGGATAGCTAAATGTTCTTTTTAACTGATGGACTGGGTGTTGAGTATATCATATGCTTTATAAATTGTAGAGTGGTAATAATTGTACTCAATTTATATATAAGTGAAAAGGCTTTTTAACTGGACAGAAGGAGAGAAATGTTGTGGTTTGCCCTGGAGTTATCTGTATTTTGATGCTAATTCCACTGCCCCAAGGACAGTTGCCTAGTACTCAGGAATCAGGTGACTTCACCAGAAACTTCTCCCCATTGAATTGGTAAAATACAGGTGAAGGGCAGGTACAGGATAGAAGGAGGCCTGTCATTGGAGGAGAAGGAAGGATGGGTGGGAGAGAAGTTTAAAGGAAGAGGAGGAGACTGGAACAAAAAGAGAGGAGGGAAGAAGGAGAGAAGCCGTAGCAGGTCAATGGAGGCTGACATAAAGATCTCGCTCTGTGTATTTACAGGTTGTTATCAATGTTCTTACGGGCTGGATGATACCAGGCTTTGTATGTTTAAGTGGGCAATTATATCTTATCAATTGGATCTAAGATTATTGTGTTGTGTGTTCTTATGTGAGGGTTTGAGTGCAGGAAAGTGTGCTGGAGACACTGGGCCACTGCGATGAAGTTGGGATGTGTTTCCACCAAGATATCTAGCAGATATCTTGGGGCGCTGTGGTGAAGACCTAGCGGGATAAAAGGCCAACAATACTTTTTTTATTTTTATATTTTTACAACAGACTGGTTCCTCCCACATCATTTAACCATCAAGACAATGCTCCCACATACAAGCCCACAAGCTGCTCTGATGAAAACAATTCTTCAATTCATGTTCCCTCTTCCCAGGTGCATCAAACTGACAACCAAGATTAGACATCACAGAAAATCTCTGAAAACTGTGGTTGCACAGAGAACAATCACAACGGACTATAAGTGCGTAAACAAACCAGTTGTAAAGATAGTGGGAACTTTGGACATTCATTAATCAGAAACTTCATTAAGGAGAGAAAAGAAGCTGAACATCACTACCCACTGGGGCAACTCAAGTTAAATCACAATGAGATGCAACCACACACCCTCCAAGATGACTGAAACATAAAGTCTGACCTTGACAAGAGATGAGTAGGATGTACATGTACTGGGACTCACAGGAAGTGCTGCAAACAATTCAAAACCACTTTGAAAAAGTTTTCATGATTCTTTTCTTTTTAAAATAATTGTGTTATAGTGAGGAACAGGTCAGGATGCTCGTGCCAGGTGTTATGGCCCAAGGAGTGGCACTATTAGAAGGTATGGCCCTGTTGGAGTAGGTGTGGCCTTGTTAAGTAGGTGTGTCAGTGTGGGTGTGGACTTCAGACCCTCATCATAGCTCCTTGGAAGCCAGGATCCTGCTAGCAGCCTTCAGATGAAGATGTAAAACTCTCAGCTCCAGCTGTACCATTCCTACCTCGATGGTAATGGACTGAACCTCTGAACCTGTAAGACCAGCCCAAATTAAATGTTGTCCTTATAAGAGTTGCCTTGGTCGTGGTATCTGTTCACAGCAATAAACCCCTAAATAAGATATCAGGACCCAGTTGTGAAGGTCACAGACAACCTTTGTTTCCTTCCACCATACAGAGTCAAGGATCAAACTTAAGTCCTCATGCTTTGTGGCAAGTACTTTTACCAACTGAGCTATCCCTCAATCCCCTGTCCCCTACCTAAGATTTTTACAGAAGTTCAACCTCATCCTCCCCAGTGATTTGGCAACTCCAATTCTAAGTGGTTCCCCAAGGAAGCAACAACAGATAAATAGTAAAAGGTAGCAGAAGTGATAACTATTCTTAGGGTAAATTGCTCTAAGGCAAACAGTTTTGCAAACACTCCCACTCACGTCCTTCCTCTGTGCCTGACTGTGCCCTCTGCACACAACAGCCTTGAGAGTTCCTTCTCCCACATCCTTCAGATCGTTAAACAAAGGTAATCGTCTCACTGAAACTATGCCTGTCCCACTTCATTAGTCTTTATGTAGCTGTTACAATCAACTCACCAGGAGCATTGCCACCGTGACATGTTAGTAAACCTAATGGGGAGAACTCTTGGCTCATATGGAATCATCCCTCCCTGAAGACCATGGAGCACAGGAGAAGCATGGGTTGAAAGAAATAAGGAACATACACACAAGCACTGCTGCAAAGTGTCAGAATGTTTAGAGTTTTTTTTTAAAAGACTGCTTAAAAGATGGGCTTATCTTCTCTGTATGAACCAATACCCTTGCTAAAGCCTATTGTCTTGAGATATTGGGTCAAGGCAAAATGGTGGATTATCAATTATAGATACACTAGAACACATGCTCCAAGCACATGACCAAAAATGACTGACAGAGCAGTCCCACAGATGTAGGTAGACCGTGGGTCAAGGCCTAGAGGAGGACTCTGAGTGTGCAGTGGGTCACACTTCCCACACAGGAAGCTAGGGAGCAACCTCAGACATGACTCAGAAACACCTTGAAGGACAACTCAGCTGATACATTTTAACATCTTTGTTTCTGTCGAAATATTTTGCTTGACACTCTCCCTACAAGATGGGCAAGGAAGGAGGAGGAGGAAGAACAGCATCGATTTTTAAAAAGCATCACTTAGTGTCTCTAGTGACTGCCTCTCTCTGTGGGCTGAGCTTGCCAGCCTCCGCCAAGCCTCACTAGCTAAAATAGCCATGAACACAGAATCTTGGCTGAGTTCCCCGGAGTAGGATATATATATATTTTTTAATTTCATACATCATTTACAGCCTGCTGCAGTGATTATACAATGTAGCCCACAACCTCCAGAGAGAAAGATAAAAGAAGAGAGTGTATGTGTGTGGGCTTTGTGGCCCTGGCCCATGCAGAGGATTCTGAGCCTTTCCATCTCAGTAGGGGAAGAACACATTTGAATCAAGGACTCTTGCTTCTTGGGTTTGTTGATTTCAATGTTTCTGTAAGTTAGCTAATTGCAGAAACAAGCTTAAATTTGCTTTCTTATTTAAGCAAGAAAAATAATTTTTCTTCTAAAATCTATGTCCTGTCAGGGCACAGGCTTGAAAGAACCACATGTATTTTATTGCAGTCCAGAGGAAATTAGTTCCGGCAATATGTGCATAGGTGAGTGGACAGGAGACCCAGGTCCGTCATGTTTCCAATGGAGTTCCACTTTGTGAGAGACGGTCATGTTCAGAACAAACACTGTCATTTTCTATTGAGTTCTTGTTTGTGAGGGAGTCACAAGTTATGGAAGATCTTGAGATTGGGGGTGAGTGGGCAACACGGAATGTTGTCTGAACAGTTGCCCAAGATACATTCATCTAGAAAATTCCCTCTGCATTCATACAGAGGATCACTGGGGACCTACGATACTGCAACCCAAGCTAAAAAGCAAACATAGTCAGAGGGAATGAAGCACATGTGGTATGAGAGGATGATGGGCAAAGACTGTACTTGAAGGTTTAAATGGGGGTGAGCAAAGAAGAAGACAAATGGGGGATGCCAGGTGGGCTAACCCAAGCTAAAGGAGGTGGAGCAGAGCATTATAAAACCCCATTAGTATGTAAGTTAATTAAAAATGCTCTTGAAGGAGTTTGAATGGAGACACCCCATATCAATGGACAGTGCTGCCCCCAGAAGACATGAATAATCAAATGGAAATCTCTGTTCCGGGCATGGGAACCCCCATGCACATTTTTGAAGGACAAAACATCATGGAAGCACACTAGCCAATCCAATATTCCCCAAGAGTAAAGGGTTTGGAAAATGAGCTCCAAACCTTCTGGCTTCCACACTAATCCTGGTACTGGGTACCAGTACCATCTACTTATGCTGCAAGTTCAGAACTTGGTAACATAAAAGTATTAAGATGTGGTGAAGTTGATCCAGACATTTCTTGCTAACAGGAAGAACTTTCATCAAAGGATACTTAGTGTTGGCTCTTACCTAATTGTTGTCCCCTGTGACCCTCAACAGGATGATCCTGAGGGTGAAACCTCATATACCTTTGTGCCAGGAAGCGCTCAACCTGATGGGAATCTCTGCCTTTCACCTCCTAGGTCCTGCAGAGGACTATGCAGACAGTAGCAGCACCCGTCTTTCATGTTTACACAGGCCCTCCCAGGCACAGGATCTCGTGCTCCACAGTAGTCATCCTGTCTGACATTTACCTCCTCCTATGTTCAGTTTGATATTGGACTCAGTTTCTAATTCTGTGCTTTACAGTCCTTATTCTATCCCAGTGAGAATTAGTCACTCCTTTCTCTACCTTCCAAGCCTCCCTCTTCTAAAAATGTGTTTGGATTGACAACTTTCTCTGACATCTTTGCAGGAAAATGGACACAGATTTTTACCTCAGAAAGGAATTTCTGAGATAAAAGGATTCTGTGTGTAATCCTGCAGCAAAAGCGTAACAGGTACAGCATACACACACACACACACACACACACACACACACACACACACAGAGAGAGAGAGAGAGAGAGAGAGAGAGAGAGAGAGAGAGAGAGAGAAGATAGACAGACAGACAGAGACAGACAGAGACCAGAGAGACAGATAGACAGACAGAGAGATGGCCAGTCCTCAGACAGCCATTTACATCAACCATACACTCAAGCCTGTGGGTCCCACATCCAGAGAACACAGAGCTATTTTTCCAAGCATTGTCCTTCTGAGGAACATGGAAGAAAGAATGTCTTTCATTTCATCATCTCACTGGTAAAATGCTCTTCCGTTCTTGACACTGACGTTGTTTATCCTGGCCTTTTGGGTGGATGGAGGGTTAGGGATGCATAGTGCCTCACTCAGCAGGATGTGGCAAAAGCTGAGTCAGATGGCAAGCAAGAGGTGAACGATGAACCACAAGGAGGCTGTTGGAAATCCCACAGAGGTAGGGCTCGGCATTATGGTGGAGATATTTGTCCTTGGAACATATGACTGAAGGCTCAGGCACAGATTTCTAGACAGTCAGACATAGAATGTAAGACATGTCCACTATTCCCAGTGACACCAGTCCATCTCCCACATCTATCAGGCTAAGCCAGAAGTTCCCCAGGAGAGGCTTGGTTCTAATCTATACCCTGGCCCAGGACACCCTTCTTGACACAGTGTAGACCTGCTTGAAGATGAACCCCCCCCCCCAGGTCAATTGCCCAATTCTGGCACTCTAGCCAGTAGGAACCTTTTCCCCCACTAAGCTAGAAGAGATTGCCCCAAAGTCATCATGAGAGCTTCACTCACTCTTCTGTCTTACAGTGAGACCTCTCACCTTTCTTCCGAAGGATTCTTGTCCATGTTTTAGAGCACACAATCTTCATCTATCCATAAGGATACTGAAGACAAATGTTATGAACACACTGCTGAGCACAAATAAGCACCACGTGTTTCAAAACCAGCATATGGCTTAACGACATTAGAGCTGCACCATGCTCGGAATGCGTCTCAAGTAGGAGATGCTCATGTGTACAGAATTCTGGAGTTTTTCAATGTCTGGATCCCACCCAGGATGCTAACTACTGGGCACTGTGCAGCAGCCAGGGGGACCATGTACCTGTTGTCCTCTGTCTTATTAGATAAAGTGACTGTTCAATAGGTGGAAGCTCCAGTGCTTACTTACTGGGCCAGGGTTTCCTCATCTGGCCAACCAGAAATGAGCCTTAAGGGGTTGGGGATTTAGCTCAGTGGTAGAGTGCTTGCCTAGCAACCGCAAGGCCCTGAGTTCGGTCCCCAGCTCTGGAAAAAAGAAAAAAAAAAAAGAAATGAGCCTTAACCAGGGGGGTTAAGCTATGGAGGGGTCACAGCTATGATGACTTTATTCCAAATGATCTTGGAATAAACTTTTTATACCCTTATCAGAAACGGAAGATAATGATGGTTTCCAGGAACAATACAATGGTAGTTTCCAGAATACAATGATGCGTGCAAGCTATAAAGCATACATGAGATCAATGTCTAAGAATAACTGTCCTGTCAAGCCTCTATATGCTTGGCTGACTACTAGGGAACACTGAGAAACTCAAATCAGCCTGAATACTTCACTGCCTGAGGGAGTGTCTTCTTTTCTCAGGAACTGAGAGGCATACAGTGCCCCAGTAGCCATGGATCTTAACCTCAAAACAAAACAAAACAAACAAACAAACAAACAAAAAGCTATGATGTATGCCTCTCAGGGCAGGCCAGCTAGACCAGACCAACTCCATGATTGCTTGGAGTAGGAGGCTGAATTGGAATAGAGGTGCCATGATAGGGAAGACAGCAGGGAAGGCCATAGTTTTACCTCTGCTCTTGCCAAGACAGCTGGAGAATGTTTTGAAGAACAGTTCTATTTCCATGCGATGGCTTTAGATTAACTGAGGTAGAATCAACAAGGCTTAGGACATTGCTTTAGAATAATTTATTATTACCCGCATTCGTTGCTGTTTTAGCACATTTTCAAACTTTACATTTCAGCTACCAGAAGAATTCAGTAATTTAGTTTGCTTCTGATGACCTCCAAAGACACTAACACACACATACACACACACATACTGTTGATGATGATGAAAAAAAAGAAGGAGGAGGAGGAGAAGAACAACAACAGCAACAACAAAAGAAAGGAAGGAAGGAAGGAAGGAAGGAAGAAAGAGAGAAAGAAAGAAAGAAAGAAAGAAAGAAAGAAAGAAAGAAAGAAAGAAAGAAAGAAAGAAAGAAAGAAAGAAGAAACCAGGGCTCTAAGAGTATATGTGATTTTTCTGTAGCTCAGAGAATCTGCAATGTCCCTTGGCATGTCATTGCTGTGATTGGCATTTGGCATTCTCAGTTGAGTAACCATGGAACGAGGTTGCCATAAGGTGGCAAAATAGCATGATGAGACATGTCCTCTGACTGGAAGCTCGGTGCTAGTCTCTCATAAAAGCTGGGCTGCACTTCTGTACTCCATAAACTCCTTTACTCCTCTCTTGATGTCAGAATAGCCTTTGAAGGTCAACTCAGAAGAGCTCATAACTGCCAATGAGGCAGAAAAAACGGGTGTGTGAGAGAGAGAGTCCAAAACAAAACGTCACACAGAAAGCCCACAGTGTGTTCTGTGGCCTCCTGTGGGAGGAGTCATTGTTAACCAGCTCACACTTGCCCCTGACTCGTCCCCTTAATTTGCACTACTTGGGTTCCTGATGATCCATCCACGTTTTAATCAGCCCAGAAAAGCACCAGCTGCTCCCCCGCCCCGCGGCCCCGGGAGTCCTGTAGAGTATGCTTCTCCTCTGTAGCATTTGCTTTCTCTGCTGCCCCAATGCCAGCTGCTCAAGTCTGTTGCTAAACCCTTAGCTGTTTAATTTTTTTCCTGGGACTTAACTTGAGGCATCTGAGTCACAGTTGCTTAGTCCTCAAATCACCAGCAGTGTCTCCTGACATCTAATTCTCCGTTAGGAAGCAGGAAGCTCCTGTCTGTAGAATCATGCTTGGCTCTACTCTACGGTGCTTTGACCTTGGAAATCCTTAATACCACTTATCTATCCTCAAGAGGAAAACAGATAGACATTTATAACTGGACAAAGGATCCTTTATCCCCTGAACTGAAGAATCTACCCCTCCTCCAATTGGGGTTCTATGTTAAACCTAAGGTTAACTTGCCCTTGCAAACTAATGTGTTTGGATTCTGGTTGTGTTTTACTGAAACAGCACAAAGAAGTCCAGGTAACCACATAAGGGCTTTTGAGTAGCACAGGATTCTATCTGCCTTTTACTGATACCTATTTGCATAGCAATCCCAAACTCTACCATGCAGGTAAGTCCAATACTGTACACACGTAAAGAGAATATTTGATTGACTGGTCTGCCAAAACCATCAACGTTAAATGGCATGAGAATTGTTGTGACAACACAGTACAAAAAGGAGATTGGATCTAAAGCAAAGAGGTATTCAGGATAACAGGTACGTAAGCACCAATACAAACAAACGGATCAAGTTCAGACCAATAAAGGAGCGGGTTTGAGGTCACCTTTCAGGAGGTGCACAGAGCCACTGTGTGTACACGCAGGCAGGTGTGTGTCCCATATGAAAATTAACTATGGTCAGCAACCTCTCCATACAGAGGCTACTGGATAGGTTGTACTTTGAGATGCCTTTTAAACTGTAAATTACTAGTTGGTTTGTTATTTTAAGCGGTATGTCTGTGGGTGACAAGCGAGTGGATACTGTGAATGCAGATGGAGGAATCCAGGAACATTCGACTTTTCAGCAATTGTTAGCAATTTCCCCGACAGTTCCTAGATTAAGCTTAACAATCACAAATTAAAAATTAGCCAATCATGCCCCAAATATCAGCACATCATAGAAGAGTGTAGCTCTCATGGATGCAGTTTCTTTTTCTTAAAACAGGAATCTCTCTCTCCCTTCTCTTCTCCACCCCCTACTGCTACAACCGTGTGTGTGTGTGTGTGTGTGTGTGTGTGTGTGTGTGTGTGTGTGTTTACACGCATGTGCATGTGCATGCTTCAGCACAAGTTAAGGAGAGTTTAATTGTCCTGTGGCATCAGAGAATCTCAATATAAATTCAGCAGAAGAGAGAGAGAGACAGAGAGAGAGAGAGACAGAGAGAGAGAGAGAACAGCTACCTTTCCTACATACAAACATACACACAGACACACACACACAAACACACACACACACACACTCCACTGACCTGTGCTGAGAACCTCCCTCCTCCTGTATGTCATTTCTAACTTTCTAGTTCCTGTCACATGTTCTTTTAGTAATTGTTAATCACCATCTAAAACCCATTCCTTGTAAGAACAAAAGTGTTTACCAATCTTTAAAACAAGGAAGGTTGCACTCATTTTTCAACTCAGCCTGAGAAATGCAAGGTTGGCCTGACATTGTGTTATTGTAGCTTTTATTTTTTTCAGCCTGCATAGCCATCATGTCACAAGACAGCAGGTGATGAAGGACAACAGGGTGTAACAGCAGGCATGGCAATAAGTAGGCTCTGTTCTGAAACTGACACATTCATTGCTGTAACTAAGGGAAGGACAGAAGGACGTGACAGGCAGGCACCTTCCTTTCCTGAGAGAGTTTTCTGGCTCATGGAGTATTGCCCCGTCTCTAGTGTGGATGTGGGATCTCAGGCTCCAGAAATGCTCAGGCATGATGTCTCATGTCTCTGTACAGGTGTCCCCCTCTTTGTATCAAAGTTTCTGGACACTGGCTTTGACAGAATGTATGAGGAGACTGATGTTAAACGTAAACTGTCAGATCACTCTTTAATATCAAGAACGGTAAACCCCAATTGAGCATTTTCAATTTAGACTCAGGAGTTTCTGTAAGGTAAGTCATGATGATGACACTTTTCATGAAAACCATAGTGGATAAAATATATCCTGATCATATCCCTTTCCATTCCCCCTCTACCTCCCTCTAGCCTCCACCCATGAATTTTCTTAAGCAGTAAATTTTTAATGGAAATAAAGTTATTTTCATACAATGCATTCTAACATAGTTTCCCTCCCTCATCTCCTCCCAGACCCTTCCGATCACCCAATACTTCCAACTCCATGTCTTCTTTCTCTTCCTCTCAAGAAACCAAGCAGGAAAATAGAGAAGACAAACAGGTATATCAGAATGAACAAATAACAAAAAAAATACAAAAAAAAACCAACAAGAAAGAGCATAAGTAAAGCAATACACACAAAATACACATGTGCATGTATGTGCGCACACACACACATGCACACATACACACATGTGCACACACAGACACACACAAACCCACACATGCACCCATACACACATGTGCATACCCAGACACATACAAACACACACATGCACACAAATACACATTGACACACATGTATGCACACATATACACACATGTACACATACACTTCATGCACACATTTATGAATATACAGACATAAGTGTACATATACACAGACATACACATGCACACACACATGCACACATACACACAAACACCCCATGAAAACCCAAACTTGAAAATCATAATAGACAATCAAAAGACCAGTAAGGATTTTTTTTAACTGCCCAAATGACACAATATAAAACAAAACATTTCCAAAAAAAGTTAAGTTTGTGTTTGCCATCTACTCCTGGGTGTGGTACCTGTCCTTTTATCCCTTGAAATAATCATTTCTTCCTTTACAAGTGGTTGTTAATTGGAGATAGCTTCTTGATTAGGGACAGGAACTGTCTACTTCCCATCTCCAAGCTGGGACTGTTTGGTTTGGACCTGTGCAGGCTCTGTGCGTGCTGTATGTCAAGTCTCTGTGAGCTCACCTGTGTATCAGCATCTATAAGACACTCTTTCTTTGATATCATCCATCCCCTCTGACTCTTAACAATCTTTGTGCCCCCTCTTTCATGTAATTCCCTTAGCCCAAAGAGGACAGATTTAATGATGGCAACTCATTTAGAACAGAGTGTCCCAGGGTCCCTCGGTCTCTGCATTTGTTCCCATCTACTTCAAGTGGAAGCGCCTCTGTGTGTGGCTGAGTGAGCCATCGATCTACGCGTGAAGCAGAATGTCATTAGGAGTCATTTTATGGTTACATTCTTTTAGCAGAAAAGTATTATTTGGTTTCCCTGGAAACCTAACAGTTAGATTGATAAAGGTGATGTCTGCCTGGGGCTTTGCCATAGGTAAAAGGGCTTCCTGAAGCTTTGTTTATCTTTCAACATTGAGTAATTGTTGCTGTTCCCACTTTCTGGGTGAAGAAAGTAAAGTTCAGAGAATGTAAACAAGACAGGAAAGCATGTGGCTGATCACTGGGACACAGAAAGGTTGTCAGGCTGCAAGAAGGAGGATGAGATGAGGTTACACAAGTCAGCAGCTCTACGGGCTACCAGGTTTCTGCAGAGTTATTCTACTTGAAATCATCCTTGCTTTGAATTGGGTAGTGTTTAATTCAATTGGGATTTGATTAAGCTGACTGATCGTAGTGTTGTTGCTTCTAGCATCCAACTCCATCCTGAACTGAGTCTCCGCTTCACTGATTTCCTTCCTCACTGAGGAAGGTGTGGATCTCATCATTTCTCTGCATCTTCCTTTTTCTGCTTTTTAAGTTGGTAAGTGCATGCTCTCAGTGCACTGGGGAAGATGTATTGTTCTTGAGGAAGGCACTGAAGTCAGCTAAGCTGCCATTCCTTAGTGACCCAGCTCTTTTCTGTTTGGCCTCAAGGATTTTCAGTATTTGATGTGAAGATATTGCGCGAAGGGTGTTTGCAGGCAGGCTTCATTTCCTTACTTAGCTAACACTTTGGTATGGCTCCTTTATACCTCCATTCACCCTGAGCCCACCTTCCCCATCACCTCTTACACCAAAACCATCTGTGAAGTTGCATTAGATGCATATAAACTGCCTTCCTTTATTCAACCATGTTATTCAGAATCAACTATGACATGGTTTATATTGTTTGGCTTGACTTTTTTTTTTTTTTTTTGCCTATGATGCCCTTTCCCACATTGTACTGATTTTATATTTTTACAATACTTTTTGCTAAGCTCTGGGGTGTGCAGCTTGTTCCTCTTACGTGTTGTAATTCTCTGTGGTAGCTGCTGTTTAGCATTTGATGAAGGCCTGCAAGAGGCTATTGATCACCATTTATCAGACTGTTATGTGCAACACTGGAACTGAAGGCTGATTTCTGCATGTGCTGGACTCAAGCAAATGAATTGCTATATATAACGTATATAATTAGTGCATTCTTAAAATTGAATCTACTGCTCCGATGTGTTTCTTCTTTTCTTCTTGTCTATCACAGCAAGCAAATGTTATTTACTCTACTTGACTCGTTTTAATGTTGGGAGGTTATACATTCTCTGGCAAGTTGCTAGTGGTCTCACTCGGTGTCAGTATCTGACTTAACAGACAGTTCATCACCACCTTACTTTTCTCCTCAGTAGTGAAGGCTGCGGTTGAGATTACTGTCTCTTGCCTGTGTGACACTGATGTCCAATGCTGCTGGTCTTATTTTTATTATAACTCACAAATAACCAAAAATAACAACTATTATTTTTATTGCTCTAGATAGATGATAGTGCTCTCTGGCCTTGCCAACTATCATTTCCTGCAGTTTATTCTGGTTTTACTCTTTCTTCTTTCTAAACATTTATTTCCTTCTTTTTTTATAGAAGTTTAGGTAACATTGACATAACACAATTTCTGCCTGAAAACAATATTACTTAACCCATGCTATAAACTGATTGTTTAGTTGGGTATAGAAATTCAGAAATGAGATCATTTTTCTTTATGTCCAGGTTGGACATCGTTCCATTGCCTCATGATTCCTGTTGTTAACATTAAGAAGTCAGGAAATTTTCAAAGTATCTTTCCAACTGAGCAATTTAAATGTTTGTTCACTTTTTATATTACATATTTACTTTGATATTTTAGGTATTATATCCTTTATGTATGTAATTAAATTCATTAATATTTATATTTAGGAGAATTTAGATTCTTCCTTAATCCTGCAATTTTCTAGCTGTTATATTTAAATATTTATCTTTCTTCTAGAATTGCAATATACATTGTATTGCTGGAAAATAAGTCTGTGTTTCCATTTTGCTAACACACATACACACACACACACACATACTTCAGTTCTTCATCTGATTTTATGTTTGCTTTTAAATTTTCACTGATATTTGTTTTATCCTCTAAACATCTTACTTGTTTCAAACACCCTTCAAAACAGCATTAAGTAAACTCCTAAAACAATATACATGAGCATGAGTCTCTATTTTTTTCACATTTTTTCTCATTTTCCTGCTTCCCTGGCAGTCAGTTATCTTGTGCTTTTCTTACACCCGAGACCCTCCATGTGCCTCTGACTAATCTAATCATCCTCACCTCACTACATACTTTCCCTGGAAGACTTTTCATTTGTGTTCTTAAGTCACTTGCCCTAAGTTAACCTGAACTCTTTACTCTTGTAGTTGACTGCCCTCTTTGTGTGATGGTGTGAGTGAATGTTGTGTGGATATTGTGTGGTGATCTTAGATAGATACTTTGCAATGTGTAGTGTATACTTTGTGCTTTTTCTTGATTACCACAAGGCTATTCTTGGCATGTTCCACTGCTGTGCTAATCGCTTGCATCCAGGATACAAAACTGAATAGCCGGACGGACTTGTGTTATGTGTTGTTTGGAAGCAGTTTTTGTTGTGAAACCAAAGAGTAGGCAGAAAGGCATGGTTTTTGAGCTATCAGAACATGTCTCCTCCACCACTGCACTGAAGACATTATCCTTCGAGCATCCCAAGCAGTCCTTGCATTGTCCCACACTAGGATACCACACATGTTGTAACCTGTCCTAGGTTGCCAGGCCTCTCTTGCTCCTGCCTAGAGCTATAGAAGCAGCTATTGTTTTTGCCCTTTGTCAAAGGCATTGTAGGACTTTTCTCAAGCTTTCTCAAAATATTTTCTACATATTTCAAACTATATTCAGTATAAAGCAATAGCCACCCACACTTCTCTCCTAGTTGACTGAAAGGGAACATAGTACAATATGAACTAATGCATAACTAGCAGTGCAAACTCTGAAGCCTTACCACTTGAGTTCAACTCCAGTAGACTTTCACAAGCTTTGTAATCGCTCTGATTTTGGCTAGAGTGTTTTGAAAACAGAAACAATATTTTCTATCGCACAGTACATACAGGAAGTAAACAAGTCAGCATTTGTAAACTTTAGAGTCATTTTACATCAGTGGCCCCTATTGCTGTATTTGTTGGATGTTCAGGGTTTTCTGATTACCAGGAATTGATGTGCCTTCAGTGCAGTTTAAAGTTAATAAAAATTCTTTCAACTGTGTTTTAAACAGTCAATTCAACTCTTGTTTAATACGTTTCACTTTACACTAGGATGCTATGTAAACTTGCCTTGCAGCATGCAATTTCCTCATAAGGCTTGAGAACTAGATGCTGTTTGCTTCAAGAAAACAAGGCAAATGGAAACAAGCAACTTTCCGAGACTCGGCCCTGAAAGCAGAATCAAGTTTCAGCCTGCCTATCTCCACGCTTTTCCCCTTATCTGCATGTGGTGGTTTGGTATTGATTATCAACTTGAGAGAATCCAGAGTCACTCAGAGGATAGGTCTCTGGGCATGGCTGTCTAGGACTATCTTGATTATGAGCTGAGGTATGAGGACCAGCCCACTGTGAGTGACGTCATCCTCTGACGGAGTTCCCTAATGATGTAAGTGGCAAAGGGGAGATGAGCAGCAACAGGCCAGGCCTTCTTCCACCTCTGCTGCTTGATTGTGGCTGTGATGTGGCGTAGGCTCCAGCTCCTTTGGCTTCCTCACCTTCATGGACTGTACCCTTGAACTGTGAGTTAGAAGAAGTCTCTTCTCCGTCAGGTTCTCTTTGCCAGGGTATGGCATCACAAATATCAAGAAAAGAAACTAGGGCTGGTTTCTCTAGCTAGGGCTAGAGAAGAGCTCTAGCTAATCTTCCAGAGGATCAGGGTTTGATTCTCTTCACCCAAATGGGGATTCACAGCCTTCTGTAACTTTAGTTCCAGGGGAACCAGTGTCCTCTTCTGGCTTCTGTGTGCACCAGGTGCATGCACGGTGCATAGGCATACATACGGGTGAAATACCCATAAACGTAAAGTAACAAAATACAAACATTAAATGAAGCAAAATCTAAGACACCATCATTTTGAAATAAGTGTTCTCCTCATCTCACGCTTTAGCATCATGTCATCTCTTCCAGTGTGGGACTTCTGTACAGAAAGGTTCAAGGTCATCTGTCCCAGAACAGAATAGTCATCTTTGTCAGAACAACTCAGTTACTAACAACAAACAGGGGAAGGAAAGATGCAGATGATGTATCTGAGAAATCTACGCTTGAACGTGAAGAGCAGCATCATAAATGGTACCATGCTCCTAAGCATGTTATAGTCTAAGCATTATAATTATAGTAAAGAAAGCTCTAAGACAGCCTGACACTAACCACACACACAGACACACACACGTACACGTACACATGCACACACATGTACACGAACATGCACATACACTGAGACACACACATACGTAAATGTATATATTCCATCACTGGCCTTGGGAGGAGGACCAACAGGAAATGTGTCCTCAGCACCATGATAGTCTTATTTTAACTGAATTGCAATCAAAGCTCCCACCTACCCAGTTTGGAAAAAGAACTTACGGCCACGGCAAGCAGGATTTATGGATTATGTCACAAGCACCTATAGAGACTGTAAGCCCCTAAGCTGGCGTATTTCAAACACCCCAAAGCACAGCCCTGATGTGTTCCCCCACTACTGCTGTCAAGTGAGGAGCAAAGGCTCAGTTCGGCACAGCTACAAAGTTCTCCCCACCGCTCCACCATACACGTTTAGAATAGAATCCGTCTGAGAAATAGAACTGCTGTGGCAATGTCTGCTCTGCTCTCTTCTGTTCTGTAAGCAAACACAATTGGATCTGTCCTCTGGAGCTCTCTGCTCTTCTCCCTCAGAATGCCAGTCTGCCGTTTTGGTTTTCAGAGCATTGCAGACACATCGGCAATGAAGTGCAATACCAAGAAGTGTCTTCACACTTGAATCCCACCCTTCATTAGTCCCTGGATGTTCTTAGATTTTTTTTTCTATTTCTGGGGTTGTTTTCTGTCCTAAGCAACTGACAGTTTCAGCTAAATTGGATAAGCTTCTCTTCCAAGCTGAGAATCCAAGGTTGGGGCCAACCACTGAGGAATAAAGGCACTCTGCTTCAGGTGGGGTTGTGAGGGACAAGGACTGATGGGAGGGTTGCAAGTAGAGATTGGAGAGACAGGGACAGGTAGGTAGGTGTGTGTGTTTTGCAGTCTCTCTCTTTAGGCTGATTTGCCATAGGGGAGATAACCATGAAGAATAGCACAATATGCATATAACTGGCATTTCTGATCCACAGAAAGGGGTCCTGCAAGTCAGAGAAGAATGTTGTCTGAGATGCCTTAAGCTGATGAGAGCTGTCATTAGCATGTTCAGCATCCCAGCTCCCTTTAGGAAAATTTGAGGAGGAATATGGAGCAGAGCGTACGCCACCACTAGGACTAACGGTGTGTGGGAGAGATATCCGAGTTGCCTCTCTGTGGCTTAAATGTGCTGTCGAGATGCATTAGGATCCAAGCTCCTCTCCCCACTGGGCAGCACTGCAAGCTGAGAGGCTCACAGTGAAGCTGTCTGCCTCTCTCTCATCACTGAAGGAAGATTCACCAAGACACTGGGAAGTGACAAGAAATATCGGGCTGTGACATAAGAGTTCTGCTTCACGGAATGCTCTAGAAACAGCTTTATAAGGATTTAGATAGTGGTGGAGGGCAATTAATTTAAAGGACTAGGCAGAATTTCATGGGTGTCTCCGATGCTTCACGGCAGAGAGCAGGTAGCTCAGGGTGGGAGAGGAACAGTAGATTTGTCCCTGATCCTAACCGCCCTTCCCCTTCGCTGTGACACCCCTCCTGTCTCCTGCCTTCAACACTGTATTAAGTGAATCTCAGCCATTGGACATGAGCATGCGACATACATTATTCATTGTTTTAATTGCTCTGCTGTGTGTGGGGTATGGTGTCACCTGTCTTGGATATACACACACATGTGTGTGTGCTCATGACAAAGCTCGAGAAGGGTATATGTCCTTCTCTATCATCTTCCACCTGGTTTCCCAAGGCAAAATCTCTCTCTTAACCTGGAGTTTCCCTACTTTGTCTATGCTATCCTTCAGAAAGCCCCACTGACCCTCTTGTCTCCACACACGTTCCTCTTCCTTTGCCCTGTCCCTGTGCTGGGGTTATCATGTGCACAGGCCCATGCACACACACATGTACCAGCGTACAGCAGTGCATAGGTCCATGCCTGACTTTCACATGGGTGCTGAGATCTCAACTCTGATTCTTATGCTTGTGTAGCAAGCACTGTAACCACTGAGCACCCAACGATGAGCTGTAAAATTACCCCTGTGCTCCATCTGTGTACGTAGTATGGTCCGGTTAACACACAGAGGCACCCCAACTGACTGAGGTCTTGGGGCCCATCCTGCCAGGAGGAGATAGAGGCCTCAATACCCTGCACCTCTCATCCAGATCCTTACAAGCAGGGCTTTGGAAGGACGCTTACTGGAAAACGTCTTTGACTAGTATTTGCACAAATCTATAATGTCATTTTATTTCTTTTGTCAAAAATAAAAAACAAAAACAAAAACAAAAAATACAAGCAAAAAACCTCCATCTAGAATCAAGCAGATCTTTTCTGTAAAGTAGAAAGACTCGAAGGTTGCACAGGCCTGCATCTGAAATACCAAAGTGCCTTTGAACTCTCCAGCTCCTGGGTTTGTTAACCACAGTATTTGAGAGATAAGTAAGGGAGAGTAAAGAAAAGTAAACGAAGACAAAATTTAAAACAGTCGTGGCTGCCTCCTTGTAGTGGGGGCAGGAGGCCCTGTGACCTCATCTGCATAGCCGTGGCTCTATCCACCACAGTGGGTGGTTGAACATTGTTCCCTTTGAAATGCTCAGTGTGGAGATGTCCTTGGTTCCACACCTGCCCCAAAGCCTGCTCAGGCACCAAGCTGGCCTTCTCATTCTCCTCTTTGTTGTATTTCCTTTAGTCTCAGAACATGAAAAACAAATATTCTCAGAGGACATAAAGGATCTTCTGTATGTGAAGAGAAAGTGGGGGCAACCATATGGCTGCAGATGCTGGCATACTTAAATATCTCAAAGCAGTCTTTCATCTGGCTTTATGGTTATAATGCTCCTGCTCTGTCCCCCCAGCCACCCCTGGCTCCGGGAAATCTATACTGATACTGACTCTCAATCTTACTCCTGAAGAGAAAGAAAACAGGAGGTTAAGCTTGTGGGCTCCAGACCAAACCATCTTCACAATGCAGAGGACCGCACTGGTCATGCCATCTGCCCCCTGTGTGGAAGCAGTGTGCTCACCATCCTTCCTGTGACATGTTACCAGCTAAAGTCCCAGACATACAAAGGTTCCTGCATAGGCCTCCACACCAAGATCCAGTCCTGCAGGATGACTGATGGGTACCAATGTTCTTAAGTATGGGTTTCCCTGTTATACCCAGACTCCATTTTGAGAAAAGTTATGTGTCCAGAAACCTGCAAAGCAGATAATTTAGCATCATTTCCTAAGATTGTGCCAGTGATATGCATGCTCCACACTATCCATAGAGACCTAGACCTGGCACTAAAGATGCCTGGAGTCTTTTGTGTGGTGGGGAGAGTTGGGGAGAAGGGAAGGGTGATAAAATAGTCTTTAAGAGGTGTGTACTTCCAAGTAAGCTCCCAGCACTTGGGAAAAGGCTTTGTCTATGGGCCAGTCTGATGGAGGCATTTCTGAGTTGAAGTTTCCTCTTCTTGCACAATTCCAGATTGAATCAAGATTATTTTATAAAAATAATAGAACAGTATCTTATCAGTCTCTCCCTTCCTCCCTTTCTTTCTCTCCTTGTCCCTCATTCTCTCCCTTCCCCTCTGTTTCTCCTCTCCTCCTCTCTCCCCATTCTCTCCCTTCTCCTCTTCTTCCTTTCTCATTGTCAGCTCATGATATAAAGCACAGAAGCCTCTGCAGACCAGGGCTAATGCTGGCTAGTGAGTGAGTCAACCGTGCTTTGATAGTTGGGGGTTAAATGCCCAGAACCAGAGGAGAAAAACATCTGCTGTGTGAGCCTGACTATGGGACAGTGTTTCAGTAGATCCTTGTCTAAGTGAGCAGGGTGCTGAGATGGGACAGACTGGTGGAAAGAAGAGTACTATACATATATTACCCTAGAGGTGCCATGAAAAGCAGACTTTTCAAGAGCATAGGCAAATAGCCACCTGCTGTAACAGAGTTTATAGTTGAAGGTGTGTTTTGTCAATCGTTGCCTTCTAAGTACCCCACAGTGTTTATGGTGATGCCTGTGCATGGCTTCCCTTCATCTATCATCAAATCTGCAAGCTGCCACACATATCATCTCTATGACACAGATGAGGGTTTGGAACTGTCCCAAGTCTGGGTTCCCAGGGATATTCAATGACAAACAGTAGAGAGGGGAGCCTATTAACATGGGTAAACTGGAGCCTTAGCCTGGTATAATGTCACCCAGAGGAGAAAAGCCAGAAAGATGTGAGCACATGAACCAGCACCACAGTGAAATCCCTTCTCCTTAAGGGCACACTGTTGCCTGGAGCTCCATTGTACTATCATCTCTCTCTCCCTGCCTGCCCCCATCTCCTACCTGACATGTCCCCAGAGGTACATCAAACTTCTGGGAGACTTACATTGGCCCAGGACTTCCATTTTCCAGCCCAAAGATACCCACCAGAGGTCTGCCACACCGGGATCATTGAAGTTAGGCACCTTTCTAACACCTGCTAAAACAAGAACATCCAGGGAGAACCAGATGGCTAAAGGCCAGCATAAGAACACAATTAGAAGGAGCCAAGACAATATGACATCTTCAAAACACGGCTATCCAACTACAGCAAGTCATGGATATTGTAACACAATTCAAATACAAGAAAATAACCTTAAATCCAACCTTATAAAGATGAAAGGAGCTTTTAAAGAGGAAATGAATAAATTGCTGAAAGAAATACAGAAAAATACAATAAAACAGGTGAAGGGAATAAATAAAGCTGCTCAAGACCTGAAAATGGAAGCAGAAGCAGAAGCAGAAGCAGAAGCAGAAGCAGAAGCAGAAGCAGAAGCAGAAGCAGAAGCAGAAGCAGAAGCAGAAGCAGAAGCAGAAGCAGAAGCAGAAGCAGGAGAAGCAGCAGAAAGAGAAGGAGAAGAAGAGGAGGAAGAGGAGGAGGAGGTGGAAGAGGAGGGGGAGAAGGAGGAAGAGGAGAGGAAGGAAGGGAGGAAAGAAAGAAAGAAAGAAAGAAAGAAAGAAAGAAAGAAAGAAAGAAAGAAAGAAAGAAAGAAAACACAAACCCAGGGAATCACAGAAATGGAAATAGAACAGAAACAATAGACATAAGCATCGCCAACAGAATACAAGAGATAAAAAAGAGAATCTCAGGCATAGAAGATACAATGGAAGAAATGGAAACATCAGTCAAAGAAATGTTAAATCTAAAAAATTCCTGACATAAAACATCTAGGGAAAAGACTTTACCTAAGAATAATAGGAATAGAAGGTGAGGAGTCCCAGCTCCAAAGACCAGAAAATATTTTCAATAAAATCAAAGATGAAAACTTTCCCAACCTAAAGAAAGAGATGGCTGTAAGCATACAGGAAGCTTATGAAGCAACAATTAGCTGGGACTAGGAAAGAAAATTCTCCTGTCACATAATAATCAAGACACTAAATCTACAAAACAAAGAAAAAATATTAAACACTACAAGGGAAACAGCCCAGTAACATACAAAGGTAGACCTATCACAATATACCAACTTCTCAACAAAGACATTAAAAGCTATGAGGTCCTGGACACATACCTTAAAGCCACTAAAAAAGTACAGATGCCAACCTACACTACTATACCCAGGAAAACGCTTAGTCACCACAGATAGAGAAAAAAAAGATATTTCAAAAACAAATCCAAATTTAAACAATATTAATCAACAAATCCAGCCCTACAGAAAATAATTGAAGAAAAACTCCAACCCAAGATCCAAAAGTTGGTTCTTTGAGAAAATCAATCAAAGCTTCAGCCAAACTAATTAAATAACAGAATCAATAACAATAACAAATAAGTGAATCAGAAATGAAAAGGAAGATATAACAACAATGAAGAAAATCAAAGAATCATTAGGTTGTACTTCTAAAGCCTGTACTCTGCAAAATTGCAAAATCTAAATGAAATAGAAAATTTTCTAAACAGATATCCCTTAAATCAAGAGCAGCAAACTATTTAAATGGCCTAAGGAGATAGAAACAGTCATTTAAAAAATCTCCCAAACAAAAAAGAAGCACCCAGGGCCAGATGGTTTTAGCACTGAATTCTACAGCCATTCAAAGAACAGCTAATACCAATACTCCTCCAATAACTCTACAAAGTATAAACAGAAGAAACACTGCCAAACTCACTCTATGAGGACACAGTCACCCTGATACTTAAACCACACAAAGATCCAATGAAAAAAGAGAATTTCAAACCAATTTCTCATATGAACATTGATACAAAAATACTCACAAACTGAATTCAAGAACACATCCAAAATATCATCCACCATGATCTAGTAGACTTCATCCCAGGAATGCAGGGATGGTTCAATATATGAAAATCCATTAACCAACATAATTCACCATATAAACACTGAAAGAAAAAAAAACCCACATGATCTTCATACTAGATGCTGAAAAAGCCTTTGGCAAAATCCAGTATCCCTTCATGATCAAAGTACTGGAGAGATCAGAGATACAAGGCACATGCCTAAACACAATATAAATAATATCAAGCAAGCCAATAGCCAATATCAAATTTAATGGAAAGAAACTTAGTCATTACACTAAAATCAGGGACTAGACAAGACTGCTCCCTCTCTTCCTATCTATTCAATATAGTACTTGAAGTTCTAGCCAGAGCATTCAGACAACAGAAGGAGATCAAGGGGATACCAGTTGGAAAAGAAGAAGTCATATTGCTATTCAAGGATGATATGATAGTATACATGAGCAACCCCAAAAATTCTACCAGAGGACCCCTCTAGCTGATAAACACCTTCAGCCAATTGACTGGATACAAAATTAACTCAAAACATCAGTACCCCTCCTTTATATAAAGGAGAAAGAAATTGGAGGAACAACAACTTTACAATAGACACAGATAATACAAAATATCTTGGGGTAACTCGAACCAAGCAAGTGAAAGGCCTGTACGACCAGAACTTCATGTCTCTGAAGGAAGAAATTAAAGAAGATACCAGAAGGTAGAAAGATTTTCCATGCTCATAGATCAGTAGGATAGTGAAAATGGCCATCTTACCAAAAGCAATCTCGGATTTGATGAAATTCCCATCAAAATTCCAAACAATTCTTTACAGACCTTGAAAGAGCAATTCCCAACTTCGTAGGGGAAAAGAGAAAAAGCCAGGACAGCTAAAACAATTCTGAACAGTAAAAAGACTGTCAGGAGGATGGGATGGTACCTGAGAGGGCATCCTCTTCTCTGAGGATAAGAGGAGGATGTAATGGGGGAGGGACTTGTAAGACTGGGACTGGGAGGAGAGATAGAAGGGGGCTGTGATGGGGATGTAAAGTAAACTTTTTAAAAAATACAATTAAAAGGTTTTTTAAATGAAGAAGATAGTGGAGGAAGAGGGGGAAGAAGAGGAGGAGGAGGAAGAGGGGGAGGAGGAGGAGGAGGACAAGGAGGAGGAGAAGGAGAAGGAGGAGGGCAAGTCATCCTCAGAGCACCGAGTGGCCACCTGGACTTCCGGTCAGTGATCTCCATGACCCGAGCCTCTCGTGCTCATCATGTACACTGCCTTGTCTCTGTGGCTGTATCTAGGAACTTCACCCACCAGAAATCACAAGATCCTCAGAGACAATAGGTGTCCTCCTCCGGCTCCTCCACAAGTTTCCTGTGGAAGTAGGAGGAGCTTCTACGTGCACACAGACAGAACACCCACATAGTCCTGGCTGGTCACTACCTTCCTCTCAGAGTGCCCTTTCTTCTGGGAAGGTAAAAGCCGCAACCCCTCCCCGGAATTGAGATGTCTCCCTTGCAAAAGCTGAACAAAATCCAACACCAGACAAGTTCCTCTCAAAGTTACCTATGCACGTTACACATAAAGTTAATAGTCCCCAGATAGTTGTCTTTAAAGGAGAACAGCACTCTCACTTATTAATGAAGGCTGGGAATGAAAAACAAACTCTAAATGCAAATATTGAAAATCATCTCCATTATCCCTTCAGTACCTTTCCTACACAGACATGCAGCAGCTCACAGCTCCTGGGAGGCAGGAGCTGTGATATGGCAAGAAGTATGTTAATGGCAAAAGGAAACAGAAGGTATTGAGTTGGCTAAAAGACCTGGATCCGCTGCTTCCTGCAAAGCTCAGATCCCATAGTGAACCCAGACTTGGGAAGGTGGCTCTCAGACCTCAGACTACCTGCCCCTGTCCTCATGGAGAGCTTTCAGATGCACACAGTGTCCCTGGGTGGACAGTCAAGTCACCATTGCACACATCATATATCCTGTCCTTTCAGACACTGGCAGTAACTGAGCTGGAAAACCATGACAGGATAGGCTGAAGGCCTAAAGAGGAGTCTCTACTTCAAATTTCATTCTTTACTGTGTAAGATCCAATTGATAAGGGTCACACAGCAAAGACTTTTATGCCTTGTGGTTTTATTAGTCCCCTCCGTAGACAGAGACAGAATCCATCAAATGTCCCTGCAGATTGTCATAGCTGAACATCCCACCCTTCTCAGCCCTTGGAAAGCACCATCTTTCTGAAGAAAACTCCATGTGCTCCACTGGGTGCTACATCTACTTTGTCTATGCTCTGATGGTACAGTGGGAATAAAGAGGTGCGTTAAGCCCGTATGTAATGCCCATCCATCCAACAGATGGAAACCATTTCTAAGGAGCCTTTACTTCTGATGCCCACTCTCTGCTCTTGGCAGTGATACAAAGGTGTAGCAAGAGAAGCTGCATGCTGGGAGGATTTATGTCTCACAGCTCTGGGTCTGGACCAGAGACTCCTCTTCCCCCTTGCAGCCAAGCAGCCCTGCATCTGGTCCCTATGAGACTTCCAGCCTACCGTGATCCACTTCAGTGTGGACTTGGCAAGAACAGCAGCTGAACCTCTCAAAAGACACCTGCTGGTGACAGGGCCAGTAATGGTGGGGAGGAGGTAGACATGAGCAATTTATCAAACCATTCCTTCTATAATCTCTGCGAGGAGGCTGGGTTTGTGTCAGCCTCCAAAAATCTGTGTTGCTGTCTCTGAAGTGTTCCTGAAAGGAAACAAAGGGGCCTGTGCTGACCAGGACGGATGCCTGCCCATCCCCACTCCCTCTATATGTCTTCCTTCCCTCAGCCTTTGCACACTGCAAAGCACTCTGGGAAACAAAGCCACTACCAGCTAGATGCCAAATGTCTACATTTACTGCAAGTGGTAAATTCATCAGGAAGGATTTAGAGCTGGTTTACCATGTGATAACAAAAGAGGGGGATAATCTCTCTGAGCTTCCTGCATTTTTAATTTGCATGTGATATTGGGACCCAAATTAATCTGCAAATAAAAGCAATATAAATGCAAAGCTGTGATATTTACTTAGATTAAAAAAAGATCTTGAATCTCCCATGTCTCAGACTTGATGAATTTCTGAAGTGTCATAAAACTTACATTTCACAGCTGATTGAGAAATCAGACTTATCTTAACCTACTGTGACTTTATCTGGGTTAGTGTCAAAATGAAGGCTTAACACATTCTGACTTTTAAACTTAGTTGTCATTAACAGAAGTCATTCTCTTTGTAATAGCTATAAAACAATGAACATATTTTCTGTTCATTAATACGATATCCTAAATACAGAAAAAATCCATCCTTAAGTATGAATGCCTTCCCTAATTTAAATTGGTGGTCGACTACAGAAGAGGCATGTTTGCCAGACACAACAGGACAGCTACATACATGAGCCCACAGTTCATTGTCACAGTGTTTATGACAATGTGACAAGACCTGGACAAGCTCAAACCAGACCAAATCTTGTCATGTGGGGAGGGGAGGTGGGGAGGGAGTCTGCCTCCAACTGAGTTCTATTGACGATTGATGGTTGCTGCATGAATGAGAACCGTGCTCCAGCAGAAGGTCACACATCCAAGGGCTGATGAGCAGCACCAATGGGGCTTGATGAGGAAGGGGATGATGAAGAGGAGGAGGAGGAGGAGGAGAAGGAGGAGGAGTGAGAAGAGGTGAGCAAGAGGAGGAGGAGCGAGGTGAGGAGCAGGAGGAAGTGATCACAAAGGGATGGGTAGGGAAGAGAAGATGGATCTGGGAGGAGCTAGGGGAGGAGGGTGAATATAATCAAAATGCACTGAATGGAATTCTCCAAGAGCTAATGAAAAGGCCCCTAACTCAACTAGAGAACGGTACATAAAGCTACCTTAGAGCAGGGCACACACTCCGCAAATCCACAGCTACCTATGGCTGTGTACAAGCTATGTGACTGTACTCTGGGCAGGCTGGGTGCTGCCCACAGCTGTGGAACTCTGCATGGTCCAGAAGCAAGCTAAGCAGTATTGTCTCAGCCTGGCTGATACTGTGAGTTATTTGAATTGATAGCTACAAGAAGGCTTTTTGCTCATCTCAAATACAGACAAGCTAGTACGGTAATCCTCATGTCATTTGTGTTCCCTGAAGAACTACTATGTATCACTTAGTCGGAGTAAAAGCTGTCTTGTGAGGGTCAGGCTACAAAGAGAAAGACACAAATGGTCGTAGAAGTGACCACCTGCACTGGTAATGCAATCATCTCCTTTTCAAGGAATCCAGGGCCACCCTGCTTGCACAGCCCTGTGTGCAGACAGGTTGGTAACTAGGCAGAAAGAGATTTCTCTTTTAAATGTGACTTGCTGTGGCTCTACATATGGAGGTAAAGAAAGACGAATTTATGCTTCTAATAATAAATACACAGAATGTTTCATTCTGTTCATGAACGTTTACTCAGGCGAAAGTAAAGGTGGCTTTTGAGTCATTCTAAATTTTTGACGCTTTGGTCTTAATGACACCAGGAACCTCTGAATGCTCCCTTTTTGGTGTGACTGCCTCAAGCACAGGATGTAACCCAGTCTTTGAAAGTCCTGAATCCTAGGATGGATTTGTTGAGTTACTGGTTGCTATATAAAACACACCCTAACCACATGCACGCATGCGCACATGCACACGCACTTGCACACTGCTCATTTCTGCACTCAAGTTTCAAGCATTTCCATTTCATTTCTTTTTTTTTTTCCCGGAGCTGAGGACCGAACCCAGGGCCTTGCGCTTGCTAGGCAAGCGCTCTACCACTGAGCTAAATCCCCAACCCCAGCATTTCCATTTCATGAGTGAAAACCCCAGATCTACAGAAGTAAAGTGTTATTAATACAACAGTGTTACTCTGTTTTGTGTGGCTATGCTAAATTTTAACAATGATTTGAATGTGAAATGTCCCCCATGGAGTTACACATTTGAATGTTTAATTCCCAAAAGATATCACTGTTTTGGAAGGTTGTGGAACCTTTACAATGCAGAGACTTCCTGTCCATTCTGCTCTTCCTGACAGTAGATGCAATGTGACCAGTTTCTTCACACTCCTACCGTCAGGCCTTCCCTGCCTTGAGGGACTGTAGTCCCTTGAGCTAAAAGTCCAAACAAACCCTTCCCCTGTTAAATTGCTTGTTTACAGATCCTTGATCACAGCAATGAGAAAAGACGCTAATACAGAGTCACAGGTTGCTGAACCTGCCACTAGACAATTAGTGAAGAAGACTATAGAAGGACAGACTGCATGCTACAGGAAATGCCTACAGCTCAGGACTGTAGACAAAGTAGGAGATGCAACTGCTCTGTATGTCTGCTGCCTGTTCCTCTTGTTGGCAGAATAAAATGGCATCATCCCTTTATGAAGCATTTCTTGCAATACTAAGAAGCAATCATCCTTTGGCATAAGGACAGAAACTAACATTTGTGAAGATACAAACACATTCCTAAGCTTTGCCTAGCTTATGCTAAGGAGGATACATAAATTGCTACTGTGACAAGGGGGCATGAAATAGAAAAGGTAAGGACAATAGACACTTAGAAAAGGTAAGGATAACTTAGCCTCGAACTGAGAAATAAGGCCACGTGACTTGCCCAGTTCCTTGCCCTTGGTCATCACATCCTAGAGTGATGTGTGTAGAGGGAACTTTTAGCTCTGAGCATGTTACATTGTGATCATGAGTGTGGTGACCATGAGTGCTTTCTCTTTTATAGAGCTGTGGCTGCCATTGCTCTAGCCCTTACCCTATGTATTATATAATATGTTCAGCTTCATTGAACCATTACATAAATGAAGTAAAATCCCCCCAACTTAAGTGCTGTTTGGTGAGTTGTGATTGTGCTGCTACCACAGAGATCAACATTTACAGCATTTGGTCACCCAAAACTTTTCTTTGTATGAAAAGCACTTCATAGAAACGGGGACTGGAAGGTGAGGAGTATCATCCACCTGACAGGCTGAGTCAGTAAAAGCTTCCAGCCAGCCACATTGTAACAGAGAAAGATTAACGCTGCCTTCTTAAAACCATCAGCCCTACACATGGCTACTTTTACCACTTCTATTCAACATCAAGTAAGACAGTAGTTCTCAACCTGTAGGTTGACACTCATTTTGACATCAAAGGACCTTTCACAGGAGTCACCAAAGACCATCAGAAAACACAGATACTTACCTTATGATTCACAACATTAGCCAAAGTACAGTTATGAAGTAGCAACAAAAATAAGTTTATGATTGGGGTCACCACAACATAAGGAAATGCATTAAAGGGTTGCAGCTTTAGGAAGGTTGAGAACCACTGGAGTGAGATGCACTAGCTGCTACAATAAGATAAGGAAAATTTAGACAAATCAGAAGAATTAATAAAGGTTTGCAAATTATATAATTGTATGTACAAAAAGCTCACACTAATAAAAGAACTATTGGAACAAATGAAGTAAAAGTAACAGGCTGTAGGATACACATTTCACATAAAAATATTAGCTACCATATTTCCGCCTAGGTAGCTACAAACCCAGAATGTATGCTTGGATGCGTAAACTTTAAAGAACAAAGTGCACGGGCTTACATCACCTTTTCAAAATAGCTTTTTATTACATCATAATGATCAAGAGTGGCTCAGTGCCCTAGTAATGGACATACAGGATATCCTGGAAGAAATTCTATTTGACCTTAGAAGACTACATCTAGATTAGGGCTACTAGGTGTGGCAAAGATCCCAACGAATCACATTAGCCATCACAAGTGACCAGGTCTTCCGTACACCTATGTCTTTACTTGTTCCTCAGCCCTGTTCTACCAACAGCTCTTCCAGGGGCTCACATACTGTGGCCGACTGTTGGTAGGTACATAAGGATTTCTATTTGGCAATTTCCATGCTGTAATGTCCCCCCTTATGATTTTGAAGTCCCTATTTTCACGTTTTTGTTTTATCTGAAATGTAAGTGGTCATCCTGCCTCCCCTGTGCACCGGGTTTGCGTGGTTTGTATTTTCATGGCACTTCTGTGTTTCTCTGAATTTACAGTGCTTCTCTCCTGCAGCACATATAGCTTTCTCACCTAGCAAGATAATTCATAACTGCTTCATCATTTCAACCTCACACTTCAGGGATGCTCCTGGAAATGTATTCTATTGTTGTGTACTTCAAATCACGTTATAGTGTCCTGAAGTAACAGATGTGTAACAGATTGAGATGATTCTCCCCCAGGCACTGGCCTAGATTAAAGCAATAGTCACTAAACATCGTTTTCATGTTGTCTGTATGTATGTATGTATGTATGTATGTATGTATGTATGTATGTATGTTTATGTTCCATACTTCTCATGTGTCAGTCAACATTACAAGTACCTCACCTTCTAAATGATTTAATCTCCATACAAGAAGAACACATAAGAAATTTATCATGTTGTTCTTTTATAAACGTGGAGCTGTGACATAAAAGAGAAAGTTCACATGACTAATATTATGTTTGCTGTAACTTGAATTAGCTCATAATTAAATAATATGAACTTCATAAGTCCTTGCCTTTTATAGTTCAAATATGTCAGGTTTTGTAAATAATCCTTATATTAATTAATTCATAAAAATCTCTAGTTTCATAAAAATCTCTAATGAATAGTCATTTGTTATGTATACATTTATGAGTGTCTAATAACTTTAATTAATTAAATTAATTTTCTGGTATAATTGTCTGCATGATATTTATAAATGTCTCAAACTGAAGTTATTTAGTTCATCTTTCTCCTGTTTCCAGCTTACAATGTTAGTATTTCCAGGTTTATTACTAACGCATTTTATTTGAAAACCATGGCTTTGGTATTGAATTACTGTTCCAACATTGTTTCATGTTTTCAATATCAAATTCTATTTTTTAAGACATCAATACTGTTTCGACAGGTTTTTATTTGTTTACTTTTATCTAGATTCTATTGTTCAATATCCTCACTTTTTAATGTTTCACTTTAAACACTTTGTTTTTGGTAAGCATAATATAGGCAGGTTAATAGAGATTCCAAGAGTAACACAAAGATAACAGTAGCCATCCTGGTCTCAGTCTTTCCACACCCGCCAAAAAACTTTATAAGTGAAGGAGGGAGAAAGAGAGAGAGAGGGGGGGGGGGAGAGAGAGAGAGAGGTGGGGGGGAGGCAGAGAGAAGCATGCATAGCAATAGAGGATACCATAGCTGCCTATGTGGTGCAAAACAAACACCAAAACTTTGTCAGCCACATGCCTCATGCTCACACCATTGGATGACATTAGTGGGTGGGAGACCAGGAAGGAATCTTGCAACCTCATGTGCTTGCCTGATCGTTTTTACTGTGGATAGCTTAGAGAAGATCTCTGTTCTTACACATTTACACTGAACTTCTTAACATTAGAGTGGCCTGTGTGTGCCCCACAAACATAACAAAAATACTATATAAGTGCTAAGAAAAAGGATCGAGTGCATGCAGTTAATACTATCAAAGATCCTTACGAATGTTACATACAGCGTTCTTTGTAATATCACTGAATTTTTTTTAATTTTTTTTTATTAACTTGAGTATTTCTTATATACATTTCGAGTGTTATTCCCTTTCCCGGTTTCCGGGCAAACATCCCCCTAATCCCTCCCCCTCCCCTCCTTTATGGGTGTTTCCTTCCCCATCCTCCCCCCATTGCTGCCCTCCCCCCAACAATCTAGTTCACTGGGGGTTCAGTCTTAGCAGGACCAAGGGTTTCCCCTTCCACTGGTGCTCTTACTAGGATATTCATTGCTACCTATGAGGTCAGAGTCCAGGGTCAGTCCATGTATAGTCTTTAGGTAGTGGCTTAGTCCCTGGAAGCTCTGGTTGCTTGGCATTGTTGTTCATATGGGGTCTCGAGCCCCTTCAAGCTCTTCCAGTTCTTTCTCTGATTCCTTCAACGGGGGGTCCTATTCTCAGTTCAGTGGTTTGCTGCTGGCATTAGATTCTGTATTTGCTGTGTTCTGGCTGTGTCTCTCAGGAGCGATCTACATCCGGCTCCTGTCGGCCTGCACTTCTTTGCTTCATCCATCTTGTCTAATTGGGTGGCTGTATATGTATGGGCCACATGTGGGCAGGCTCTGAATGGTTGTTCCTTCTGTGTCTGTTTTAATCTGTGCCTCTCTATTCCCTGCCAAGGGTATTCTTATTCCCCTTTTAAAGAAGGAGTGAAGCATTCACATTTTGATCATCCGTCTTGAGTTTCATTTGTTCTAGGCATCTAGGGTAATTCAAGCATTTGGGCTAATAGCCACTTATCAATGAGTGCATACCATGTGTGTTTTTCTGTGATTGGGTTACCTCACTCAGGATGATATTTTCCAGTTCCAACCATTTGCCTATGAATTTCATAAAGTCATTGTTTTTGATAGCTGAGTAATATTCCATTGTGTAGATGTACCACATTTTCTGTATCCATTCCTCTGTTGAAGGGCATCTGGGTTCTTTCCAGCTTCTGGCTATTATAAATAAGGCTGCTATGAACATAGTGGAGCACGTGTCTTTTTTATATGTTGGGGCATCTTGTGGGTATATGCCCAAGAGAGGTATAGATGGATCCTCAGGCAGTTCAATGTCCAATTTTCTGAGGAACCTCCAGATTGATTTCCAGAATGGTTGTACCAGTCTGCAATCTCACCAACAATGGAGGAGTGTTCCTCTTTTTCCACATCCTCGCCAGCATCTGCTGTCACCTGTGTTTTTGATCTTAGCCATTCTCACTGGTGTGAGGTGAAATCTCAGGGTTGTTTTGATTTGCATTTCCCTTATGACTAAAGATGTTGAACATTTCTTTAGGTGTTTCTCAGCCATTCGGCATTCCTCAGCTGTGAATTCTTTGTTTAGCTCTGAACCCCATTTTTAATAGGGTTATTTGTCTCCCTACGGTCTAACTTCTTGAGTTCTTTGTATATTTTGTATATAAGGCCTCTATCTGTTGTAGGATTGGTAAAGATCTTTTCCCAATCTGTTGGTTGCCATTTTGTCCTAACCACAGTGTCCTTTGCCTTACAGAAACTTTGCAGTTTTATGAGATCCCATTTGTCGATTCTTGATCTTAGAGCATAAGCCATTGGTGTTTTGTTCAGGAAATTTTTTCCAGTGCCCATGTGTTCCAGATGCTTCCCTAGTTTTTCTTCTATTAGTTTGAGTGTATCAGGTTTGATGTGGAGGTCCTTGATCCACTTGGACTTAAGCTTTGTACAGGGTGATAAGCATGGATCGATCTGCATTCTTCTACATGTTGACCTCCAGTTGAACCAGCACCATTTGCTGAAAATGCTATCTTTTTTCCATTTGATGGTTTTGGTTCCTTTGTCAAAAATCAAGTGCCCATAGGTGTGTGGGTTCATTTCTGGGTCTTCATCGCTGAATTTTTAAACAAGTGAACCACTCACAACGAAAAGGAAAGCATACTCAGTTAACCTGCCTGGACTTGCTCCCTCCATCACCCCTCCCTCCGTCACCCCTTCCCCCACCACCCCTCCCCCATTATCCCTTCCCTCCCCTCTTCCATCATCCCTCCCCCAGTCATCCCTCCCCCATCACCCCTCCCTCCATCACCCCTTCCTCCATCATCCCTCCCCCAGTCATCCCTCCCCCATCACCCCTCCCTCCGTCATCCCACCTGCCGTCATCCTGCTGTCCATCACCCCGAAAGCTTGCTCACTTTGGTTGTGCTCTTGTCTTTCTAGTTACATGATTCTGCTTCTTTGTCAGCTAACTGCAGTGTCTCTCTTTAATCTTCAGGTTTCCATATATGTCCCATTCAGAAGAATATGCATTTTTGCTGTGGTTTGAATGTAGTGTTCCCCATAAACTCGTGGATGTGAGTGCTTGATCCTTGTTGGCGGTGCTGTTTTTGGGTGGCCTTGTTGGGGGAGGATCAGGTCACTGGAGTCAAAAGCTCCTCATAATGTGGTTTTGTCATAACCTTGGCTCTCTGTGGTACATGGCATTTCCGCGGGCGTTTGTAATGAACATGTAAGTCGTTACACACACATAGAGAACCAAATAAATAGCCAGCCAGAGCAGATTAAAGAACCACACAGAGGAGGTGGAATTTGCCAAGGAGTTTAGGGCATGCAAAGTCACCCTGAACCTCCACTAACCATCCACATGCTTTGCTCACATCAACAGCATGGCCCTGACAGAACCCTTCCCTGTGCCCACCATACTTGTCTTATGAAAATAAAAGTACAGGGGGAGGCATCAAGCTGCTGAGTCTAGTTGAGTTGAGGATGCCGAAGAAGAAGCTCCAATAGACCCTGGGCTTACTGACCAGGCTAATCAGTGATGTCCACCAGGGGGAGAAGTTGGGAAAGCCCAAAGATGAAGACAGCCAGCAGACAACAGACAGGAACAAAACTCAGTCACCAGCCATTCTTAATGTTAGATCCAATCTGCACTTACAGGGGAGTAAGTGCAGCCAAACCAAAGAAAATTAAGTGGACTGTGTCTCAATAAATTAAATGGGATTAAAACAAAGGCACAGAATGCTGCAGCCATCTCTAATTTGGGGGCATAAAAGAAAAGAGAGAGTGGATCTTAATGGGGTTCCCGCAGCCATTAGATGTAGGAAAAGGCATTTCCATAAATTATGGAAATGGGTGCTGGTCTCAAGTGCACCCTATTTTCATATTGTTTTGCAGTCTTAATGACATAGGCTATTTTCGCAACATCTGTTTTGGGGGACCCCCCTCTCCTCCCACACTTCATTAGAAATTCCGCAGCTATTCTTTACAAGTGCTCCTGCTGAGAGATGGATGGTGAGCCATTGTGTTGCTGTGCAGGCCATGATATGGAGTTGAAATGGCTTTTCACGGAGTATGTTCTAGTGCGGCCCTGGACAAGTGCCTGCATTGAGCAATACTCAGAACAGCTTGCTGCGTGCCACGCTAGGCAGAAGCAGAAGGTGAACTTTTCTAAGGTTCTGGGAATGGGGAATTCACTGGGTTGACCATTTCCACGCCGTGGTGTTCGTTTCAGGGTCGGGTACAGACTGTGCTTGAGAAATTCAAAGAAAATTCTGAACTCATCGCCCATGGCAACGACAAGGAGTGTCTTCAAACAACAACATACACAAAAATTAAGCCCAGCCATTACATATGGCAAAGCAGGGTGAACAGAAATCCCTCCAAGGCTCAGGACTCTGTGAAGGTGGATTAGCAGAGACAGGCCACTGATCATGGAGGCAGCTGGGAACTCCACACTAGACTTGGGGTGAAAAATAAGCAAGAAAAGGAGGGAAGAGGAGGGAAGGGGGACACAGAGGGTAGGGAACATGGGTGAGGAGGGAGCACGGGTGAGGAGGGAGCACGGGTGAGGAGGGAGCACGGATGAGGAGGGAGCATGGGTGAGGAGGGAGCACGGGTGAGGAGGGAACACGGGTGAGGAGGGAGCACGGGTGAGGAGGGAGCACGGGTGAGGAGGGAGCACGGGTGAGGAGGGAGCACGGGTGAGGAGGGAGCACGGGTGAGGAGGGAGTACGGGTGAGGAGGGAGCACGGGTGAGGAGGGAGCACAAGCGAGGGGGGAGCAGTCCTGCCATCATCCTGCTGCTCCTCTCCAGCGCAAGGACCACTGATCCTCAGGGAAGACTCTGTACAGGATCACAAAGGAAACAGCAGGTGAGATATGCTCTCATGCCTTCTTCCTTTTGTGACTTTCAAATCCTGCATTTTCAAATGAATTGTATGTACATTCCTGTCATTATAAGAGAGGACCCGCTTTTCATGGTACATTATACAAATCTAAACCTCAAAAGAAAAAACTGTGGGAACCACAAGAATTTTTTGATTTCTAAAACTGTGTGACTCTTGCACTGCTGAATATAGAACATTTAAAATAGGATTAAAATGTATGCACCTGGTCATGCAGTGGTGTCCCTGGGTGGCCTGCTCTTTTCTGAGAGAAGGTCGAGTGGGGTGGATCTGAGGGAGAGGGAATGGGGAAGAGACTGGAGAAGGAAGGAAAGAGCAGCTGCCGTTGGGATGGAAGATAGAAGACGTTTACAGCAAACACAGTCAACCCAGTGGGTCTTCATTTCTAGACAATATCAGGAGAAAACAGTGGTTTTTCAAACAGCTAAAGATAATAGAAAAAGAGAAGAAATTCACCTTCACCCTTCTTCCGTTCCATGCCCTATTTGTCTGCTGCTGCCTCCTTTCCACACATTCACTCACGTCAGTACTCATTCTCCTGTGCATAGGGCAAGAGCACACTCATACACACACACACACACACACACACACAGAGACACACATGGACACACACACACAGACACACACACACATACAGACATACACACAGACAGACACATACTCAGAGACAGACACACACATAAACATAAATACATACACACACTGACTGACACACATGTCCTTACATATACAGACACACACAGACATACACATACACACTGACACATACTGACATACACATATGTAGACAAACAAAGACACACACAGAGAGAGGCACGGACAGAGACACACACATACACACATAAACACAAACATACACACTAACACACACATAAACAATACATTACACATACAGACACACACAGACATACACATATACACTGACACATACCACATACACACACACATAGACAAAGATACAGAGAGAGACACACACACACATACACACTTCACCCCTAACTCCCCTTGTGTGATATTTCAGTGCCCCCGGCTTGACCCAGTGACCACAGAAAGCACTAATTTCTGTGGGAGCTTCTGTAAGGAAGAAGAGATTAGACATCGTCTCTCAGTTTTGATTCTAGTCTGGACAAGTCGTCCTTCTGGCCTGGCCCCCACACTTTGTTTCCACCTAAGGATGGTCCTCATTAAGAACACAGGCAACTCAAAAGTGAAGTAGCTGTGTGCAACCTGCAGCAAGCCAAACCTCCGGGCAGTTGGTATCGCTGCCTCCTTGCTTCATTTGATCCAGCCATGCTGCTGAATTGAGTGGTTCTCATTCTATCTCCAGGTCAGCCCAAAAGTCCACACTGGGCAGAAGCACAGGGAACGACAGAGGTCCCTTAGGTCTGATATTCTCAGCGACCTAGGAAGTAATGTTAGCTCTTTAGATCCTCTGCTTTTAAACAGGAGGAGTAACAGGAGATGCCTCCCTACTGAGCGACTGTCACTTTCTAAAAAGCATCAACAAATCAAATGCTTAGAGCTAAATAGCTACCAGGGATATAGCACTAAACAGCACCATCACCAGAGAAGACAACCTCCCCGCTGTCACAGAACCATTTTGAAAATTAGAAACTAAGGAAAATGAACCACGACTCATAGTTCCTAATACACTTAAGTGGTCAATAAATCCTGGAAATGAGGGGTGTGTGTGTGTGTGTGTTGCTAATGACATTGCTGTCTTTCCCTCTAAGAGACATCTTTAAATACTAATTTCAGAAAGGTGTTCTACACAACCCACTGCCCCTTCACACACACACACACACACACACACACACACACACACACGCTTCCTCCTGAGGTCCTCGAATTCCTTGGAGACCTGACAACTCTAGACCTCTGATTCCTGAACAGACGACACTGAAATGAACTATGCCCACACTAGGGCTAGAGCCCACAGGCAGGCAGTAACTGTCTCTTGCAGATATCCAGTTTTAATGCCTCTGCAGAGGAGCAGGTTAGCTGTTTTAATACAAGTGTTTGCAGTGAAGGTGCTCATTGGCTGCAGTTGAGATATCTCGAGGTGTGTATTTAAATAGTTGGGACCACTGTGCCTATGACATCAGTAGCATCTATCTCAAACGACACTTCTGCAGTGGCCATCCATCCATCTCCCCACCTCTCTTCAGTATTCTCCCTCAAATCCTTAGTACTGTCGGCTTTCATCTGGTATAGTTAAGAAGTCTTGTGCTCTGTTTTGTTACCATGTTTCTATGAACTGATTGCAACAGCCTCTCTGAAGCACTAACTTTGAATTGACTCATTTGGCAGAGAGTGTCTGAAGCAAGAAACAGCAATGCACAGGTAAGCACCCTTTTTCTTCTGTGATTCAATTCATTGTGGTCTGAGATTATGGGACCATTTCAAAGAGATACAAAGAGGAGTTTTATGGAAGACTGATCTCTGAACTCACCTTGAAACATTGTAATATAATTGCTTAAGATGGAAACCTGTGGTTAGCAATTGGTGGTGTTGTTTGAGGTTACCGAACCTTTAGGAGGTGGAGCTTTGCTGGAGGCTATATGTCACCGAAGGCTGGCTTTGAGGGTTTTATCGTCTCACTCCACTTCCACCTCTCTCTCTCTCTCTCTCTCTCTCTCTCTCTCTCTCTCTCTCTCTCTCTCCCTATCTCTCTCTCTCCCTCCCTATCTCTCTCTCCCTCCCTATCTCTCTCTCCCTCCCTATCTCTCTCTCTCTCCGTCCCTATCTCTCTCTCCCTCTCTCTCTCTCTCTCTCTCTCTCTCTCTCTCTCTCTCTCTCCCTCCCTATCTCTCTCTCCCTCCCTATCTCTCTCTCCCTCCCTATCTCTCTCTCTCCCTCCCTATCTCTCTCTCTCCGTCCCTATCTCTCTCTCTCCCCCTCTCTCTCTCTCTCTTCTCTCTCTCTCTCTCTCTCTCTCTCTCTCTCTCTCTCTCTCTCTCTCTCTCTCTCTCTCTCTCTCTCTCTCTCTCCCCGTCCCTGCCACACCACCTCTCCCACAATCCGCTCTATGCCTCTGGAACCACAAGCTGAACTAAACCTTTAAAATATATATATAAGCAAGCAAACAACACCCAAAGTCTAAGTGTCGGCACTTTCTAAAGCCCACTAAGTGAACATAACATAAAGCCAGTTCTATCTCAGATAAGTCTGTGGTGATCTAGGGTATCGATTCTTCTTCAGAGGTGCAATAGAGAGGGCCTGCTAATGTCTGGGCCTCCAGGTCATCACATGACCCTGTTTGGAAACAGGATTGTTGCAGATGTCATAGGTGAGAGGGTGTCAGAGTGGAATCTTGTGGTTCCTAACACAATATGAGTGTACCTTTAGAAAGGGGAACTCGGAAGGATGTGCCGGGACAATGCGCGACGGGAATGAGGACAGAGAATTAATTACAAGCCAAAGAAAGCCAAAACTTGTCAGCAAACCCCTGGAAGCTGAGGAAGGTCAAAGCTTTGCCCGTGCATTCTGGCTTTGCTCACAGCTGAACTTCAGACTCTAAATTTCTAGAACCTTCAGACAGCACTATGGCCGCTTACCACCATGTTATGTGGTAACTCCTCATGCAGTCCTAGAACACTGATGTGTAAACATAGCTATGACTTCACAGGACATGTGTGTGTAATGTGCACAAGATACACTTGTGCCTACTGACAATCAGCGCATGGAAGCTTTAGAGAATGTGCCCAGGGTTCCCAAAGAAGAGAGAGCTTCCTTCTCAGGCTTACCTGGTAATTTGATCTCTCATAATCAAATCAATTTGCGTGACAGATAGGCAAAATACGGTGAGAGTGAAACTCCAAGTGGAAAGCCTATCGGGATCCTTCTTCCCCTGATTTGAATGTGCAAATAGCACGGGAGCTGTATGTTTAACTAATTCATAGTCATAAATGTAGATTGTGCAAAATCTGCAATGCAAAATATCCTAGCTCCAGATGCTGAGCTTATAAAAATTTCTATTGCTTTATAAATTAGAATCCTACAAAGATCTACAAGATCCAATATTATCAGACCTATTTTATCTTAGGACCAATTCAAAATCATATTCTAGACCAACTCATATATAGAATAAAGATGATTTTATGTCATTTTTAAACGACTAGCGGCCTTCAGTAAAAGATACTTTCCATGAGTCTCTCCTCTGTTATTGTTGAGCATTTTAACAAATTCCTACTGTTTTTTGAATAAAATGGTGACTACTTTGGGGAAATTAAAGTACTTTTCTCAGAAGAGAGATTAACATTCATACAGTAGTTGTACTTACCATTTGAAATGGAGTTTATCATACACATAGTAAATTCAAATCCAAATAGCTTTATTTTACAGTATCTGCTGTTCGGATTTTCTAAACATATTATTTGAGGGAAGGAAGGTACTAGAATTGTTAAGAAACAAATTCAGGTGAAAGTGCTTCAAGATATAGGAGACAGGTGAGGAAATGCTCCAGTTACTTAAGTGCTCTCTAGACAACATGGGGGCCTGGGTTCGATTCCCAGTAGCCACGTAAATAGATAGCCAGGATCCGTGCCTAGCATCCCAAGGTTGGGGAAGAAACTTCTGAAAGTCTGATTTCTAGTTTAGGGAGGATGAAACTCCAGGGTTCGGAACCAACCTTGTAGCCCACTTTAAGCTGTAAACGGGGTGGGGGGGGGGAGTCTCCTGAAGCAATGCAGTATAAAAGGCAGTGGTTTCGGTCAGAGTGCCAGAAATCCTGAAGGGTGGTAGTCACTATGTTAGTCACACTTCACAATCCATGTGGTCACTTAACTCCTGTACAGATCATTCAAATTCACACACAATCTGATAGTCTCATATTTCTCTAGGTGCGTCTGTGGATGTCAGCATTTTCATTTATTAGTACATGCCAGGGTTTCCATTCCTGCACAAACACCATGACCAGCAAGCAAGTTGGAGAGGAAAGACTTACACTTCCACATTGCTGTTCTTCACCAAAGGAAGTCAGGACTGAAACTCATACAGGGCAGGAAGCAGGAGCTGATGCAGAGGCCATGGAGGGATGTTACTTACTGGCTTGCTGTCCCTGACTTGCTCAGTTGGCTCTCTTATAGAACTCAAGACCACCAGTCCAGGGACTGCACCATACACAATGGGCTGGGCCCTCCCCACCTTGATCACTAATTAAGAAAATGCCTTATAACTTGGTTTCATGGGACGCATTTCCTCAACTGAGGGTCCTTTCTCTGTGATAAATTCAGCTTGTGTCAAGTTGACACACAAAACCAGCCAGTACAGTACACTATATGTACTCATCAAAATTAACAAATATTAGTTTGTTGACTTAGTCTTTTATGTATACTGTTCCTTATTATCTCTCCCAATTAATGCATTTTCCTGTAAATGGCAGAGGACTCTCACATGTACAGAACTGACTGTCTTAACATAGGATGTAGAACCTAAGGGTCAAAGCCACAGACACCTCTTCAGATCACCCATGAAAATGCAGGATCCCAGGTGGGAAAGAAGAGATGTGGGCATGCTGGTTTTTTTGCAGCCAAGTTTTAGTAAACATTCAACCTCTCCTCTTGCCCACCACCCACTAGAGGTCCTGGAAGAAAAAAGTTATTAGGATACAGGGGAAGTGGACCTGCTTAGCAATAGCTCTTTGGGGCGAGCTTGATTTTCTTTGCCAGCAGCTCAGTCCTGTAGCAAATACCAAATATTATTCAACATCTGCAGATCAGCTTTTTAGGCAGGCAGACACCACATATGAACCGACAGCTGCAGTCCAGTCCTTTCAGGAAGCAGACAGTAGGCATGGACTAGCCATAGTTCAATCCTGAAGGAACCACAAGGCTCGCTAACAGGTCCAGGGCAAGGCTGTGAAAGAAGTAAGCTGCCCCAGGAACCTCAGGAGCAGCTCTTTGGTGGGTTTCTCTCTGGTGTCACCACTAGTGGAGATCCACAACATTATGTAAGGCAAAACAATACATGCCTGTCATTAATGAAAACTACCGAGGCAGACCAATACAAACCAATACTTAGTGCTTTTCTCTCACTGCCAGTGGGGTCGTATTTAGACTCTGTCATCTTGGGTCATTTCTCATGTTTGCTATACCAAACATTCTTTCACCTGTGTCTGCGTCAGGAAAACATTCTTTCCCATGTCTGCTCCAGCAAAACATCCTTTCACCTTTGTGCCCCAAGGAAACATCATTCGACACAACTGGCTTTCCAAACCAACCAAAAGTTTCCATTTCAAAGTGATATTGCCAAGAAGGGCAATACAATTCACATCAGACATTCTCTATTATAGGCTTAGACTTAGGGTCTCTGCCTTCCTGTGTTATTACTTTCTTAGTCTGTGACTATTCATTAACTATATCTGCTCTGGTTCTCACATTGGACAATTTCTTGGAGATGTTTCAGAGATTCTTACTCCAGCTCTGAAACTGGTTTTCTACACTCATAGAATATTCTGGTTGCTATAATGGGTGATCCTCCCATGGTTTGTATCATGTGCATCCCTTCATCGAGGGCCCACTATGTACAAAGAGCTTGTGTTGATGTTAGAAGGCAGGAAGTTAGACACAGTGAGACCACTGCTCTTGAGAAGCTTCTGATCTACTAAAGAGCTGAGAGTCATTTAGCAAAGTACAAATGAAGGTCTAGAGTTGTAAATCCTTATGGAGACACATACAAATAAATGTCCTTCAACTTGAAAGAATGTAGAGAATTAAAGTAAAAAACAAACAAACAAACCAAAAGAATTCCAGGGCTGTTGGCCTTCTTCTTGTATCTGCTCCTCCTATTTCTTATCCATAAGCCTGAGTGTACCTCGAGGTGCTCTGGCTCTGGAAAATGATCCTGCCTCCAGGGTCCCATGTTCAGCACAGAGATGCTGCCTATGCCCTGCACGCAGGAGTGATCCTGAGGACAGCTGTCAAGGTGGGTGATTAGCCACCCAAGGCCAACCAGGTCATGTGGAAATGCTAGGACAGAGTCATGTGCTTTCTGTTCATTAGTTATAATAAGCTTTATAGTTGTTGGCCACAATCTTGGGGGAAAGGGACGTTATGAAGAAGTGAGTGTACAAGGAAGAGTCTTGGGTGCGGCTCCATTCTCCTTTTGAATTGCTCATCTACTCAGCTACTCAAGCCAGGCAAGCCAACCACTCCAATAAAAGCCAGTAGTAAATGGTTTGGGATTTCTCATCAAATGCTGTGTGTATTATAATTACTCAACCCAGACATTATCTAAAGCTACCACAGAAAATACACAAAAGAATTTAAACTGGTTGTGTGTCAATAAAACTTTATTGACAAACACTGGAGGCTGTGTTACTTGGCATTTTCCTGAGTCAGGAAACATTGTCTCTCTTTGCCTTATTTCTTTTGAAAAAAATGTAAAGTTAGGTTTGGATTATTGACTTTACTGAAATAGGCATGAGTTAAATTTGTCTTCTAAGCCTCGGTCCACTGCCCTTTGACCTAAGGCAATGTACTCCTGCTTCTTTCTACTCTAGAAAGGGTTTGTCTTGCAATACCGACAACTTAAATGTTGTAATGATAATGAAGACTCTATGAAACAAAGAATATTTTAAATGGGGCTTTCAGGGGTCTGCCATTTTTTAATATGTAAAAACAAATGAAATATATATATATTTATATATAGAGAAAAATATATATAGAGATGATAAATGGTGAAATAGGAAAATGTTCATATTATATGATGAATGTATTTTCCAGATGATGTAAGTATGTATTAGTCATGCCTCTCCAGGAAAACAGAATCAATATATTTATCTGTAATTACTGGGGAGTGGGTTATCAAGTTGGTTCACATGGTCTCAGGGGCTGAAAATTCTCACAATGGTCTTCTGTAGGCTGAGAGGCCAGGATAGTTGCAGCTACTCAGTCAAAGAAGCCAAAAGCCAAAAGCAAAAAAAAAAAAAAAAAAAAAAAAAGAAAGAAAGAAAGAAAGAAAGAAAGAAAGGAAGAAAAAGAACAGAAACACCATGTACCCATGTGCAACCTCTTGGGCCTAGACTGAGAATCTACAAGCTTGCCCCTGGTGTCAAAATCTGCAGGTGATACCCAAAGGGGATGGTGGCAGAGTACATACCTACGTAAGAAGACTCATGGCAGGCTAAGAATTGCTCTCATTTTTCCTCTGATGCTAGCCTGTCACCCACACTCATTCAATGGCATGCATGGCCGTCTTCCCTGGAAGCAACTCACAGACACATTCAGAAGACATAAATTCCCCGTGCTTCCCTCCCTCTGTTAGCAAGTCAGAACAGCTTTTGATGGCCACAAAATGTGGAAAAACACTGGCGTCTGTATCTTAGAAATCCAGTGTCTCTTAACATTTATAGGTAGGACTAACATATCGTATGCCCTAAGCTGTAATGGATTAGTGCCAATTCGGCTTTGTTCTTGATGGAACTTCTTCAGGTAACCAAGCATGGAGGCAGGAAGTCAGAGAGATAAGCCTGAAAAAAGGAACTTTAGTTCCAGGGAGATATAGAGAAGAAGGAAAAAAACAAAACAAAACAAAACCAGACTTCTATGGGCATTTTGTAGACAAAGAAGGGAGACGTGAGCAGAGGATGAAGGTGAGGTAACTATTGCAACAGAAGAGGAAGATGGGAGTCAGGAGGGAGGAAGAGTGAGAAACGTCAAAGAAAAATGTGGTACAGCAAAGGTGTTGATTGGGGGAGAAGGAGGGCCCAGAGGCAAGTGAGATGAGGCAGGGCACAGCAGAAGGTCACATACTGGTCCTTCCATCTCCATCTCCATGAAACAAGGGGAGGTGACAACTTTACCAATAGAGGAGAACGAAGGGCTAAGCGGGCTGTGGCATGAGGGGATCCATCAATGAGGTGAGCACACAATGAGGTGAGTCTGTGGCTGTTTGAACAAGGTCTCTGCCCTCATAGCTGCTCAGTGGGTCAGTAACGCAACATCTCACTAGACAAAGACGCCAGTGCGCCTTCTACACAGCAATGCTCTAAATGTTATCTTATTATTCCCCTTCCATCTGCATCCATTTTGTCTCCTTCTTTTCGAATTTTTTGCATTCAGTCTTTTCCTCTGTGGAGAGGAAAGGGTTTGGGAAAGCCCCAGTCAGCTATGTGCAGGCAGAAATCAATGAATGCTGCTTCTTATCTGGTCCTCTCGGAGACACTCACGTGCCACTGAGATTCCCAGTCCCCTCCCTCCATGTGTGCTTGTTCATTTGTTTTGAGTGACGGTGTTTTGTTTTGGACACTGTTTTTTCTTTGAGAAAAGTTTTGTTTCAGTTTCTCTGGACTTTATTTATTGGCTTTGTTTTGTTGAGACAAGGTCTCCTGTAGCCAAGGCTGTCCTTGATTTCTCTATAGAGCTGAGGACAACCTAGGACTTCTCCTCCTCTTCCTCTCCCTCCTCCTCCTCTTCCTCCTCCTCTTCCTTACCCTGGGATCACAGCTATGTCCCAACAAAGCCATGTTTACATGGCACTTGGAATCAAACCCAGGCCCTTGTGCATGTTATACAGTTACGTGACACAGAGCTGCCCCCCGCCAGCCCCATTCATGTTCTGTTATCCAAGCCCTTCTTCCTAGGTGAGTTTCTTCAGTAAAACCCCAAGCTATAAAGGATGCAGTTGTGTTTGACCCTGTGGCCTCCGAGAAGGATCCTGTAAGATGTCCCAGGCAAATTAAAACTTTTTAAGGACTCTCTGGAAAAGATTGATTAGTAATTCATTCTGGCATTTAATGGCTGTCTATATATGAAACCTTGTGTTAGAGTCTAACAGTTAGACCGCAAGTCCTACCATATAGCTAGGTCTTCTGTGAAACCATAGTTGGTTACTGCAACTCTAATTACTGCTGAGAACGTTTTGCCCATCATCATTTGTCACATGTAGCCAGCACAGAGTTCATATGAGAATGAGCCTCATCTAAGTATTGTGTCTGCACATCTTGTCTTCCATAAAAGTCAATGCTGTATGCGGTGGATGGAAGCTGCTATCCATACTGAGAGCCTGGCTTTGTTTCGTTCCAACTGAAGACAAAGCACAGTGATGTTTACTATTCACCAAACCATCCCCTTGTCCACTGGACCACGTTGAAGCTCTTCTCTGTGTTATTAGATGAAAAACAAAATAGAAAAGTCAATTAGTCTGCCATGTGCAGTCCAGCTTGGGATGGAATTGATTCTTCTCAGCCAACTGAGGTCTAGCCTGAGATTCTTCTCTTGGTGATAAAGACTCAAAGTCTGGTGACTCCAACATGTTTTTTCAAGCTGCTATTTGCAGGGAATGGGAAAAACATATGGTCTGGCTTCTATGTAGGATGGGTCCAAGCTCCAAGACTTGGCTGGTCTTTATACAATGAGCACTAAATCTGATTGACTGGAATAGCATGACCATGTTTTGAAACATCAGCCTCGATCTCTGTGCTTTTGCTGCACTCCTTAGCATTCCCTGTGGAAAGAAGGCTCAGGAGTAGAACACCCTTCACAGCTCTTATCCATCCCAGCAGACCATGCTGCAGGCCAGCCAGTGCTGTTGGTACACAGCGTCTATCGCTACAGGCTTCATACATTGCTTCAGATTCTTTTATAATGTGTCCCCAGCTGAGGACCATGAAGCTAGGCCAGGAGCCAGGTTCTGATGTGCAAACTTCTGGAAAATCCAATTAGCCCAAACAAAATATGCATCTGAGATACGGGCCCTAGAAATATGCTTTATTTTTGGAAACTGAGCAAATAAATATAAAATTCAGTTTTCATGCTGCAAGTTTGGCACTAAACAAACCACCTGTTTCTCCCTGGAAGGGTTTCTGAGGAGGTGGAGGAAAAGAGAAAGATGAAGAACGCTTCTGGGCAAATTAAAGCAGGGTGCCTGGGATGTGACATCTTCCTCTGCAGGAAGTCCTCCACCTCCAAACTATTTGATGTGAGCTGAGTCTGAGCACAGACCGACAAGTTCATTTGGTCTGCACTCGGCATGTGGAAGAGAGGGAGACTGCCCATCCCATTGAGAACTGAAGGGCAAACAACTTTTCAGTGGTGATGGTCTCAAACATTGGAAACTGGGATGTCTGTCATTAATAGCTTTAACTGGCGTTCTTTCCAATCTGGGGACCCAGTAATGGCTGAATGGAGAAATTAGCCAGAAACCACAATATTTTGTTTTGCCAGTGAGGAGTCTAGTAAGTCAGTCAAACTACAATTTCCAGGGTCGCATCAGTATTGAGATTTTCTTAGACTTTACACTGCCTGGCTATTCTTTGCTCTCCTTGGGAGGAGAGCATTTATTTTGAAGGATATTACGAGTGATGTGTTGAAGCCCATGCTTCCAGATGTTTCTCTGAATGGTCCCAGGAGGAAGTTTTCTTGATAAATGGATTGATTGCTGAAATTGTAAGTGCAACGGGGATCCCCTGAAGAGCCGGAGACTTCCACAAGGGCAATTAAAACAAAAGGAAAGTTGGCACTCACCTGTCAGTCTGGGAACAGACATGAAAAGCATTTTGCTTTTTAGATTCCATAGGAACCAGCATCTGGGAGAAGGCAGCCATGATGGAAGAGAGCTTTGAGTCTACTCTTAAGTTCAAACACTCAGGCGCTGTCATCCCCAGCAGGCCTGTAGAATTCAAACTTCTATCAGTGCCATTCAAAAGACCACAAGATGGGAACAGTCTAAAACTCGAGCAGCAGGTGGACAAATCAATTGTAGTGCACACAAATAAGACAATGTTATTCAGTCTTTAGGAAGAATGGAGTCATGACTCAGGCTACACCATGAAGGAACATTAAGAGCATGTTAGATAAGAAAAGTCACATTGGATGTTTCTGTTACATAAAATGCCTGGTGTAGATGGGGAAACAGAAGCAGATGGGGGAGAGTTGAGAGAACCATCATGAAAAGAAGAGGCTTCTAGATATTCAAGTTTATGTTGGAATGGAGGTGGGAGGGGGGGTGTCCGTGGAACTACCTAGAAACAGTAGCTGTATATGACTGGACTCCTGTGGGTAGCACTGGGTTGCTGTTCTACAGTGGTTAATTCTATCATACATGCTTCAACTAGAAAGTAAGAGGTGCTCTTGGCACACTTCTTGGCGATGCAGCTATGTGAGGAAGGGAGGGTTTTCCAGGGGGTCTCCCACTTCAATCAGAGTGTTCAGGGAAGGTTCTGTAAAAATCTGAAATTGTTATACTAAGGGTGGAGGAGGGAATGTGAATGTGTCACTTTAAAAGACCACACCAGCAGAAGGGGCAGCCAGTGCAGAGTACTCCAGTCAGGGGAAGACCTGAAGTACTGAGTGAGGGCCAGAGATGCAACCACAATGGCTGTGTGAATAACCCTGGGTAAATGGTTCTAAAACACCCAGAGGCTTTGAAGGCATCAGTTTTGCTGGGAACTGGGGAGCCTGGTGTAATTCAGTCAGGGGTTGGTGTCATAGGGAAATTTAAAAAAGTAACAATATAAGTTATATGTAACATACTAGGTTACTACTGCAGGGTATAGCATGGCCAGCCAGTTGGGAGGCTGAAGCAGGACTGAAAATTCAGTGCCTCCCAAGGATGCACAGGAGGCTCAAGGCCACTCCATGTGTCTTAGTAAGACTTCCTCAAGAAGACGAAAGAGGAACACTCCTCCATTGTTGGTGGGATTGCAGACTGGTACAACCATTCTGGAAATCGGTCTGGAGGTTCCTCAGAAAATTGGACATTGAACTACCCGAGGACCCATCTATACCTCTCTTGGGCATATACCCAAAAGATGCCCCAACATATAAAAAAGACACGTGCTCCACTATGTTCATAGCAGCCTTATTTATAATAGCCAGAAGCTGGAAAGAACCCAGATGCCCTTCAACAGAGGAATGGATACAGAAAATGTGGTGCATCTACACAATGGAATATTACTCAGCTATCAAAAACAATGACTTTATGAAATTCATAGGCAAATGGTTGGAACTGGAAAATATCATCCTGAGTGAGGTAACCCAATCACAGAAAAATACACATGGTATGCACTCACTGATAAGTGGCTATTAGCCCAAATGCTTGAATTACCCTAGATGCCTAGAACAAATGAAACTCAAGACGGATGATCAAAATGTGAATGCTTCACTCCTTCTTTAAAAGGGGAACAAGAATATCCTTGGCAGGGAATAGAGAGGCAAAGATTAAACCAGAGACAGAAGGAACACCCATTCAGAGCCTGCCCCACATGTGGCCCATACATATACAGCCACCCAATTAGACAAGATGGATGAAGCAAAGAAGTGCAGGCCAACAGGAGCCGGATGTAGATCTCTCCTGAGAGACACAGCCAGAATACAGCAAATACAGAGGCGAATGCCAGCAGCAAACCACTGAACTGAGAACGGGACCCCCTGTTGAAGGAATCAGAGAAAGAACTGGAAGAGCTTGAAGGGGCTCGAGACCCCATATGAAAAACAATGCCAAGCAACCAGAGCTTCCAGGGACTAAGCCACTACCCAAAGACTACTCATGGACTGACCCTGGGCTCCAACCTCATAGGTAGCAGTGAATATCCTAGTAAGAGCACCAGTAGAAGGGGAAGCCCTTGGTCCTGCTAAGACTGAACCCCCAGTGAACATGATTGTTGGGGGGAGGGCGGCAATGGGGGGAGGGTGGGGAGGGGAACATCCATAAAGAAGGGGAGGGAGAGGGGTTAGGGGGATGTTGGCCCGGAAACCGGGAAAGGGAATAACACTTGAAATGTAAATAAGAAATACTCAAGTTAATAATAAAAAAAGTAAAAAAAAAAAAAAATATATATATATATTTGCAGAATGAGAAAAAAAAAGACTTCCTCAAGAAGACAACAGAAAGCATTAAAACAGTTTGGAACATAGCTCAGTCATAGAGCTCTTGCTTAGCATGAATAAGGGCCTGGGTTCAACTTTCAGTACCGAGAGGAAAATCCTTTTTGAGTTATAATCCTTTTACAGTGTCATTTAAGCATATCACCTAAATGCTTTAATAAAACCCTAATGGTGACATAAACCTTGTAGTTGATTTGAAGGATTTTAATGTGCTGCCAATTTACCATCTCACAAGAGGAAGCGCTCCAGGCTGGCCCTCCAGAGCAACCCTTTTGGGAGTGAAGAATGAGTCCCAGGCTTTGGGAATGACACAGCAGACCCTGGAGCTGCCATGTTAGACTCGCCCTACAGAGGGGCCACATAGATAGGGTCTTGGGGATTTCCTTAGCAGATGTTCTTGAATCCCCATAGTCAAGCTTTCAGAAGGAAAGAACACAGATTTAGGGCCCAGGAAACTAAAGTTCCACAACTGAGCCATCTCTTTTTGTTTTTTGTTTTTTTTATTGAGTATTTTATATACTTAAATTTCAAATGTTATCCCCTTTCCCAGTTCTTCCCTCTCCCATCCCCTTTCCCCTCCTTCTGTAAGGGTCCCCCACTCCCACCTCACCACCCTAGCATTCCCCTACACTGGGGAAATGAGGTTCACAGTACCAAGGGCTTCTCCTTCCACTGATGCTGGACAAGCACATCCTCTGCTACATATGCAGCTGGAGCCATGAGTTTCTCTTTGGTTGGTGGTTTAGTCCTGGGAGTTCGGGGGAAGGGTAGGGGGGGTCTGGCTGGTGGACATCGTTGTTCTTCCTTTGTGGTTGCAAACCCCTCCGGCTCCTTCAGTCCTTTCTCTAACTCCTCTGTTGGGGTCCCCGTGCTCAGTTCGATGGTTAACTGTAAGCATCCTCATCTCTATCAGTAAGGCTCTGGCAGAGCCTCTCAGGAGACATCCATGTCAGGCTCCTGTCAGCAAGCACTTCTTGGCATCAGCAATAGTGATTGGGTTTGGTGGCTGCATATATGGGATGGAGTTCTACCGACCCACCCCCACAGTTCCTGCTACTTGGTCTTTGACCAGCTCTTTGGATTAGGTGGTGGGTCAAGGTGACCTGGTTGCTTCCTTGGGCAGAGACTAGAAATAGGAGGTACTTCACACAGAAGCTGAAAGACCAAAGGCTGGTCTGACCCAGGAGCCCCACTGGGGTGATGCACTTTGCTTAGGGGGTGGCTAAATTCCAAACAGCTTCAAGAGCTGAAACCCTGTGTTTGTTTCTAAAGGCATGTGAAAAAAGCCACCAAAACTGATTACATGATAATTAACAATGTCAGCTATGTTTTGTTTGTTTTATTATCTTTTTTAAACAAGTTGCTCAAGCACACTGAATGACTCTCCTAGGACAATGTTCTCCAGACTGGCCTTACTATTCCAGAGTGTGCATCCAGGAGTCTATAAGCTTCAGAAGGAGTCACAAGGGGTTTACTGTGCCAGCAGGCAGCTGTGAGCTCTCCACTGGGAGGGGGAGGGGCTCAGGCTCACACCATCTTGCACATCACTGGGCCTCCTTGGTTTATCTGCACACATTTACAATGAGAGATCTTGTTCAAAAATCAAGTGGAACAAAATCTGAGGCATGACACCTGAAGTCCTCTGGCCCCACATACCCATGGCACATGCATCTATACACACGCTTGCACCTGAGCATATACAGGCACATGCGCACACAGAATATCAACAACAATAGTTATTATTATTAAATTATTGTAGATTTAATTTTAATAGAAGTATAATTTTAAATAAAACTATAAAGATAAAAATTTTATGACATGTAAATGATAAAATGATCATATTTGGTATTTTCAAAAGAGTTGGAGAGTCACAGAACAACAAAAACTGTGTTAAACAAGTCACAAAACTGACAGGTCTACTGTCACCTGTAGGGTCAAAGCTGGCCCACATTTCCCAACATGCATTGCTAAATCAGAAATATGGTGGATCCCCAGCGTCAGTCTCTCTCTTCAGACTTTCCCATACAGTTGCTGCTATAAAGTTTCTTCAAATCTCTCCATCAACTACAGATAAGAAGGACTTTCACAATGTGATTTAAACATATTGCCTATGTGAGCTAAGGTCTAATGAAGCCATGTCTTATGGTTGAGTTGAAGCACCATCCCCTGCTTGTCAGCCAAGCCAGTCCTGGGCTAGGGTTGTTCTTGGAGCCTCTCATTTCAGGTCTGATCTTCCAGAGTACAGTCTCAAATTCCATGACTCCCCTACTCTGCCCCACATCTCCCTGCCTTCAGGTTGGCTAACAGAGGCTCCTTTAGCCTCCTTCTGACCTTTGAGGCCCAGCTGTCAGCTCTCCCTCTGTATACAGCCTTCTGTCTGAGAATAGCCTGTGGTCTATACTACGGTTTTTGCTTCTTGGCTGAGCAGTTAGAACATCGTGTGCAGGAGGAAGTGGTTCCTGGTCTTGTTGCAACCTCAGAAAAGCAGACCATCACCGCCACCACACAAAGTCAGAACAGGCTGCTTCTAGAAAGAGCCTATAGGAGTTTTACTCCAAACCTCATCTGTGCATCTGCCGCTGTCCTCCTCAGCCTGTGCACAGCTCAGTGGACACTCTACATGTCCCAAACTGAACTGATTCCCCGTCTGCCTGCTCACTCATAAACCAATCTTGCTGCTTCCCTAAGCCACTGTATCTAATTCCCTGCCTTTGAAGCTGTCCTTCACACCCTGGCCCTGTCACACTCAAGTGCCAGTGCGACTCCATTTGAAATACACCAGCAGACCTCAGCTTCATCACTCAAGGCCCACCACAGCCACCAGCACTTCCTCCTGTGGTGTCAGTTCACCTCAAGCCTGCTTTCCACTCTGTCTTCAACTCCTGCCTTCAAGAGACTAACCTTTCAGTACACACCCAAACCTCGTTTCCAATGGCTCCTGCCTCCTTCCCAGAAAAAGCTAAAATCCTCAGTTCAATGTACCAGAGGAGCATGAGCCGAGGCTTCTGCCCACAGCACTCACCTCTGCTCTGTTGGCCTTTGACCTCCTCTGTCCCCTGTGGTGGCAGCACAGCTCTCCCCTGCCTGCCCTGCTGCCTGAAGCCCTTGTCATCATCCCGTTCTCATCCTTTTGCTCTACCAAATTGTACCCAGTCACCACTTCCTACCCTCAACCAGCCTTGGTTACATCTATCAAGCATGTCACTGTCTGCCTCCCTGTGTCTACATGCATATGCACAGATAGGTGTGTTTATTATAATAAACATGCATATGTGCTGTATTTATTGAACACAATCTTATTGTATACCCTTCTGTAGGCTCCGCGAGGAAACTGTTTCTATTGTCATTGCTACCGTTTATTTTTAAGCCACATTCACTCTTTGTACCAGTATCTAATGTGTTCTCCACTGCTTAGAAGCAGTGTAGACACACTGCAGCCTTTCCATACTTATTTGAAGAAGATAGGCAGGAGGGAAGGGAGGAAGGGGAAAAGGAAAGGTGGTTAGAGATGCAGACAGTTTTTCCTGTCTCTGTCAGTGCCAAAACTGGCTCTTTTCTGTGATATTAGAAGGTACATTTCCTGCAAATAGCCAAAATAAAAGGTACTTCCGACAGATAGCCAGGTTTCAAGAGTAGCAATTAGGAAGAAAAATCTGTTAGGAAATCATCTGAGGGGCTTTCAATTTGATGAGAGATTTTAGTTAGAACAGATGGATGCGAAATGCCTGCAGTTAAAAAACAGAGGAATGAGGAGCTGTTAGCACATGGCACGGGAGTGGCTTCCAAGCCTTGCAGAAGCTCTCTTCGAGGAGAAAAGCCCAGCCCCTCGAGGGCGAAGACTTCACTTTGCAGGAGTCCCAGGACTTCTGATAGCATAGTCAGATGCACCTCAGAACAAGCAGCCAGTTAGGAAGCCTGCAGAACCTGGGAAGAAGCTACTGTGGGAGAGCAAGCTGGTTCACATTCACTTCAGAAAGTCTTGTTCCAGCCTCGTGCGACACTTAGAAATGGGTAGTGTTCTAAGGGCAACTGTTTTATAGAATCCTTCATGGCTACGTATCTGCTTTGGGGCTGCAGGAAGTTACCCGTCCCACAGTGTCACCTGGCAGTGGAGACAAAGTTTCTTGCTGTTCTGCCTTACAAGTCTATTTTGTTCTTGCTTCTAAGCCCCAATTAAAGAAGGCTCGCCAGCCATGTTTTATTGATTTACCATAATATATGCCTAAAACTCAGCTGGGGCATGACTGGTTTATAAAACACAATATCCCATTTATGAACAAAGTAGCAATAAAGAACACTGGCAGGTGCTGCTGACAGATCGTTTTGCTCACACAATGAAGGACTTTTACATTTTTCTCGCAACTCTCTTCGAGATTACCAGCATTGCTGTATCATTGATCATAAGCCATGTGCCACCGAAGAAGCTGGGAGGGAAATCCATTCCCTCTGAAAATCATATCAAAACTTAGAATGCTACGCAGTTCCCTAAAAGAAGCACAGAGCTCTCTCCACCCTTCGGAGGTGAAGTACATCCTATGAGCTGAGATCACATGCCAAAAAGATGGGGTCATTGTGTTTTCTTCCTTTCACCCTCTGCTCCCAAACAAAAGGTTAGCACTCCAGCTTCAAGGTAAGTATGGACCCTTAGTAGTCAGAAAGAGAGGAAGGCATGAAGGGTAGACACCCTGGCCCTGGTGATCACATCTAAGCAGAACCCCAAACCAGGAGCACTGTAGGAGCAGAGAATTTTAACATACAAAATATCCCTCCAACCTAGAAGATAGGAATATTTTAGTCCCCTTTTCCACATGCATGCGTGTGTGTGTGTGTGTGTGTGTGTGTGTGTGTGTGTGTGTGTAAAAGGAGGGAGTGAGTGTGTGTGTACATATGCATGTGTGTGTATGTTTGCATGTGTATGCGTGTGTGTATAAGTGTGTGATTGTGTGTGCATGTGTGTATCTCTGTGTGTGAGAGAGGAAGAGTATGAGTGTATGTGTTCATATGCATGTGTGTGTGTCTGTGTGCATATGTGTGCATTTGTGTGTGTGTGTGTGTGTGTGTGTGTGTGTGTGATCATGTACTGTGCCCCATGGTGTTCTATAGAGTTTCACATGTAGATATGTACATTTAGACCAATCCAAATAATTTTTCCTTAATTTCTAACTTGTTCAAGCCTCTCTTGTTAGTCATTGCATATGCTAGGCTAGCTGGTCCATTTGCCCCTGGAGACTCTCTCTCATCGCCCCTGGTTTGCTCTAGGGTGCTCTGGAGTTCTAGATGCCTGTGCTACTCTGCCCAGCCTTGTTTGGGTCTGGGCATCCAATGCAGGTTTTCAGGCTTGCTGCATGAGCGTCACCCACTGAGTCATCGCCCTAAATATGCCTGCCCTTTTGTTAAGGCAGGAGCTTGTGCATGCCAAGTCAGTCTCCAACTCACTATGAACTAAGGAAACTCTTGCTCTTCCTTCATCCTCCTGCCTCCACCTGACAATGGCTGCAGCTATGGATACATACAATTACAACCAACTTATGAAAAGCTGGAGATCAAACATGGGACAGAGTTATGCAAGGACTGTGCTGGCTGCATGAGCTATAGCCACAAATAAATTGGAAAACTCAGACTCATGAGTCTGACTCAGCAGGTGAAGGTGCTTACCCCTGAGCCTGACAAGCTAAGCTCGATGCCTGGGACACACATGTGCAGGGAGAAAACTGCCCTCCACAAGCTGTCTTTGACTTCTACAGGGATGCTATAGTGTTTCACACTCCCTTCAGAAAATAAATAAAATTTAAGAATCTAAAAGAACAGGGAGGGGGTTGGGGATTTAGCTCAGTGGTAGAGCGCTTGCCTAGCAAGCACAAGGCCCTGGGTTCGGTCCCCAGCTCCGGAAAAAAAAAAAAAAAAAGAACAGGGAAAAATATAAGAGGGCTTTCATGAGCAGCTGAAACCAAATACACTCCGAATTCTGGGAGCTTTTCTCATGTTTTTCCTTGCTTGTTTGTTTTGATGAAGCACACAGACACCAGAACTGTAGGGGAAAAAAGCCAAGGCCAATAGCTCAAGGGAAAATTGATGGGCTGGGCAGAAAGAGAAAGAAAAAGCGAAACAGGACTTTTTTATCCTGACAGAAAAGGTTCCTTCGTCATCCCAACTGTGAAAAATGTTGATGCTTTTCAAATGGGAGTTATAAGTAGTTCAAGGTAGACAGGGAACTCAGAACTCAGACAAGGGAAGACAGCTAGCCTGATTACAAGGATCAGGACATCCAAAAAGGGAGAAGCTTCCAGAACCCTGAGTAGATGACTGAGCTGGGCAGCTAGTGTTCTGGTTGGCCACATACTGAGAATGGTCAACTGTTGCTTTAGCCAAAGGATGGAGACACTCACACATTTAACCTTTTACTCACATCTTTTTTTCATACCTCACATGTGCCTCACTCAGGCCAGAATGTCCAACATGGCTGCTCCTCCATGACTCTGATCTTTTGATCAGAACACATCTTACACTGTATTGGTCTGTCTTCCTTTGTTTGTTTTCTTTGCTTATTTTCCCTGCTCCCTTCCTTCCTCTTTGTTCCCCTGTCTCCTTCTCTTTCCTTTTGATCTTTCCCCCTTCTTTCCCCTTCACCCTCTCTCCCTTTTTACCTGTCATCCTTTCTTTTATCCTTTCTTTTTCTTCTTCCAGTTCTAAGGCCTCCCATTCCCCCTCCTTCTTTTCTCCCCACTCTTCTCCTCTCTATTCTTCCTCCTCCTCTCTCCCTCTCCGCATCCCTATTCTCCCTCTCTTTCTTTTCTCCTAGTTCTAAGGTTCAAATTCAGGACCTTGTATATGCTAGGCACACGATTTGCCACTGATCTCTGTCCCTATCACACCACACCCCAAGAATCACATGTTTTGTTTCTATTCATTTATCTCTCCAGCAGTTTAGGGGACTGGTTTCATTATCAATTTAAAATCATGGCAGATGCCCAAGGAGTAAGAGTCCTAGCTGGCTTTTTAAGGAATGATTTTCATACTTCTTTTACCTTTGCCCAGATCGCTGACCTTGCTTTACTGCATTATCCACCAGACTGTTGTGTGTAACTAAATGGTAGGGTGTGCATTTGCATGGGGCAGATGCCAAGAATTATGAGACTCCTCCTTTCTTGCACCAGGCAATGGTATATGTGATAGGTGAACTTCTGCCTTAGACAGAGCCGGGTCTGTAGAATACACAATGTTTTACTCCCACATAGGCATTGCAATGGTGGACAGGGCTGCGCACCATTGACTTCACCTTTCCAGCCCACTTACATGCCATTGTTCTTCAGTGGGCAAGAAATAGATTTCTGATGCTAAAGAAGGTCAGTGTGCGGTCATTGTCTGAATTCTAATAGACACTGGGTTATAGTCTATCTGCTGTGACCATGAACTCTCTTGCCAATTCTCACCCCCCTGTTGTCTGTGAAGTGAAGAAAAATTTTTTGAGAAAGCAGCTTGGGTAGGAGCTGGCAATTACAGGACATCATTAGCACTACACGATGCATTTATCCCAGATGTTTTGATCAGGACACATCTTATATTGCATTATTAGCTTGTCCTTTTTCTCTTTCGTCAAAACATAACACTAACAGAATGTTGAGGCGCCTGTTCCTTCCATATTGGTAGAGGAAGAGAATCTATTCATCCTTTCTTGAGAATGCTGAGTATATCATTCTCTATCCCTATTCCAGCCGCCTTCGGGAAGGTTACATGTCTGACAGACAACAATATGTCATCACAGTGAGTGCTGGTACACTGCCATTCCTATCCCAGAGCAGCAGACTGAGCCTATGGTCGATGACTTCAGGGAAGACTTGGGTTGAATTCCTTTTCCCCCAAGATGCTCTGCTTGCAGCTTGTTCTGTAAGAGGGAGAGGAGGCCGCGGAGCAGTCTTAGGCCTTGAGACCCAGCAGCATTCTGCAGGGCAGCTGTCTTGGCCATTACTGTGCAGCCTGAGCAGGTCTGTTCCTGTTAGTGCCCATCTATGTATCGGGAAGTGGGGAGTGGAATCTACCTACTCTGTGCCATCATTGATTCCTAATTCTTGATGGCACCATCAGTAAGATGAGACTATCTCGACAAAACTCAGCCTTTGATGTGTGAATGAGTCTGTAAATATTATTACCTTGACCATTATTAGTTGCTTAAATGTTTGTAATTACTGTCATGTTAAAGAACGAATTACCCACTACTCTGCACTCTGTGGTTGTTTCCCAGTGAATTCAGAACTTAGACAAGATCTGACATTAACACTTAGCCTCCTCATCCCAGTCCACTTCACTGTGAAAGTTGGTGTAGGAAATTCCAGTCCACTGGGGTAGGAAGGCTCATGGGAAGAAGCTGTAGTTATACAGGGCAAGATGGGAAGGAACGGAAACACAAGCAGCCAAAGTGTGGAGTGAAGACCTTACACACCAGCTGTACAGACTCACCTCAGTACCTTCTTGACCCAGAGAATTGTTTCTAGAGAATCATAAATACTACGTAGCCAAGGACATCTGGGACAATTGAATAGACTGGACACTTCTTAGCTGCCCTGCTGCTAAGCCTTAACTCTGGTTCCCAGTGGCCTCAGGGCTGCTCAGAAGCATCTTTAAAATGCAGATTCTCAAGCTGTCTGAGGAATACATGTTTACAGTTCCAGAACTCTCAAGGCAGGAGCAGGAAGATCAGAAGATCAAGGTCAGCCTCAGCTGTGCATCAAGTTTGAGGTCAATCGGAACAACTGAGATGCTGTCTAAAAAGTGTTGATTCTCAGGCTCCATCGAAGATCTACAAAATTAGAATCTCTCGGGGAGGGACCCAAAAGTCTGTCTAAGCAAACCTCCCCGGAGACTTTCAGAGACCCAAACTTGGAGCGCCTCTATGGCCCTTGCTTTCAGTCTGGCCTGCCTCTTGATCTCTTTGAATACGTTGGGACATAAGAAAAGAACAATGCTCATTTCTATACTGTCTGTGTCTACTGTCATGGGAACAGCAGAGCTAAACCTTGGCAGCAGAGGTCAGGTGTTCTGCAAATCTCAACCACTCATTCGACCCTATAGAGGTAGCATGCTGGCCCCTTCTTTGGAGCATACAATGCTGGTGGGGCCTATGACCCCACTGGGGCATCTCTCCCAACTCCCCGCCAGCTTGTGGAGCCAGCCTCCTCCTCCCCGGTTCATAGCCATCTCCTTTCTTAAACCCCTGCTGATTTCCTCCCCTTTCTCTACCCACCTCTGTGCCCGACTGACCTCTAGAAGGCATAACAAATACCTACTAATTGCAAAAGATGGGTATATGATTGAAATCCAGAGGGGCAATTTAGATCTTCACTGATGTGGAAACTTGCGATAGGTAATACCCACTGTTATTAATTATCTAGTTCTAGATGGCATTTCAATAGACATTTAAAGGAAATATGACAAGCCAAAGCTTCCCTGGTCTCATCCTTATTGTTCCGTATGTGCTGTGGCAGCTGTGTGCATATCCACAGCACAATTACAAGTGTGCACATTGTACACCTTCAGGTCAACAGAAAATGTCCTTGCAGGGCCACCTCTGCACTCTAACACGGCAAATCCAATCCATGTGGAACCAATACTATTAGCTTCCCACACCTACTCAGAGATGTTCTGACTTCTGCAAGTAAAACCGACTTATTTACCTCAGCTTTCTGTATAAACCCTATGCAGCTTCCAAAGCTGGTATTAGGTAGTCATATATGAACTCAAAATGGGAAGGTTCCTTAACAAATTGTTCCGAACCCAGTTCAAAGCTTAGCATAGCAGTGTGTGCACGCAGCAGCTATGTCTTTTGTATGCTGTGCTCTAAGGGGCCAAAGCTTTGCAGAGTGGTAGTGGGTTGCCAACACTCATTTCTCCTGACATATTTTAAAATTTGATCATAAGTATGTAGTGCTTGGTTACAAATAACCATGCTTCAGTGCAGAAGCTATGTTTCAGACAGCAGCTCGGTGTGCATTGGAGAACACAGGATTATACTTTCCTGCAGAGTAAACCCTGACCATTCACAGATCTCTTCCCTGAGTTCAAGTGGGAAGAGGTTGAACAAGCTGAGGACAGCCCTCACATGACGAATCTGGGCAGTTCTATGATTCATTTATCTGAAATTGTGTTCTCAAGATGACATTAGCCAGTTCTCACCCTAACCTTGGGAAATTGAAGAAGATTCAGTTTTGCTCACAGGACCCCTGAGATAACATAGAAGCCCTGTGAATAAAACATGAAAGTTGGGCTGCCCTGCTGTAGAGGCTCTAGGGAAAGTGAGGACAACACAGTGACCATGCTTGGGCATGGTTCAGAGTCCTAGGTCCAACTATGTACTTCCTGTATGCACCCAGCAAGATATCCTCCTATGACTGGTTCCTTTGTATGTGACTGGTTCCTTCCTGGCCTGGCAGGTGACACGCAGTTACTACCAATGCCTTCAGCAACCATAATGTCAGGCCAGTTTGACCACATTCCTCTATTATTGATGTGGTCTTAGAGCTTTTAAATCCCCAACCCTTCTCCTCCTTGGGAACATCTCCACTCTCTATGCTGAGTTTGGATAGAGGCTAATCTCTGTCCTCTGCTGTATGAACCCATTGTTGTGGTCCTTAAATCTGTTTTTATCCTCAATGCATTCTAACTGCTTCATGCTTCAAACATGTAATTCAATACCTTTTCTTTGCCAACAGCTATCCTCTGAAGCTTACAGGAAAGCCTACCATCCTGCACCCAGTGACACGAGGTGCCTCCAGCCTCAGCCCAGACTGTGGCTTGCTCCAGCTAGCTCAGCAGAGCTGGCAGAAGAGCCTACTCTAGTCTAGATGCGACAGAGGTCCAGGAAACATCATAATCTTTATGTTCATGATTCATGAAGAAACTGGTGACCAACTAGTAGATGATAAAAAATCACCTAGGATATATTGGCTCTGTGTTGTTCTCTGGTCTTCCCAAGTGAGGCTTTTCTCACTAGGACAAACCACAGGCTGAAATCTGACCCTTGTTTGCTGAACATCTTTCTAAATGATATCAGTATACACAAATACACCAAACGAGTAGACACTTGGTCATATCATAGAACGTCTGCTCAATACTATGAGCCACAGTTCTCAATCACATTCCACATTAACTAAATATATCTTGGTCATCACTGCAGTCTGCATGCTTGGCTAACATTTAGTCTAACGCACTCTCATCTATGAATGCCATGTGGACAGTTTTGTGGATGTGTTTGCTGCATGGACACTGTTGAATGGTTGTCTTGTGTATTCTATAAAATAAATGATGAAATAAAACACAGAATGTTGGGGAAAGTTCTCATACCTTCTTCCTCTAACCTCCATGCCTTTCCACCTCTTCACTGTGGAAACCTTGCCTATACTTTTGGCCAGACTGAGCCTGCTCAACACAGTGAACTAAGAACTATACACAGCCCACATGACCAACAGACTTAGTGAAGGCTGCAATAACAGCCCTTTTCCACCCAGTACTTGTTTGAATGCTATATACTTTGACTTATTTCTTTTCCCAAACTTTAAGTCTATGCAGATTTCATAAAGCAATTGGTTGCATGATGACATTTTCCAGTAAATCATGTGCTTTGACCATATTCCCTCACTGTTACCCCTACTGTCTCCCTTACCGCTGCCTGCACTCCCACCCCTTCCCAATTGTTCTCTCATGTTTTATAGTGTGTTTGTATAGTGTGTGTGTAAATGTATGTGTATAAAACATGGATTCCATACATAAAAAAATCATGTGACATTTGTCTTTCTGGATCTGTTTATTTTGCTTAATGTAACAATATCCAGTTCCATTTATTTTCTGTATGTAGCATTTTGTCCTTATTCATGGGTGAATAAAGCATGCATGTGCATGCAGTCTCATGCACACACACACACACACACACACACACACACACACACACACACACACAGTCTTTGCTCCAGGTGAGATGTTTCCTCCCTGAGTAACTGGATCCCCATAGGTCACCTTATGTCAATTGCAACTTTACAGAACTCTGCAGAAGACTTCCCAGGCAGGATGGAGATAGAGGTGAGGGGAGCATGGAAGGACACATGGTAACTCAGAAGTGGGAGGTCCCAGGGCTTGCCCCCTTTGAGAGCCAAGAAGAACGCATGATCTGAGTTGAGCTCTTTCTGCCGATCACTCCTGTTCTACTCCCGTGTTTAGGTTTCTAATTTTCAGTTATGCCAAGAAAAGTTTTATCTTCTAAACATTGTACTTTGATTTGAATAGTCACACATTACAATGTGGTAAAATAACAATAATTGCTCATGACTTTCCATGTCCAGAGCACAGCCAGAATGCACTCTTCCCGCATCCAGAACCCAATATTCTGCACCCTTAAGGAAGACATCATATTAGACCAAAGGCAAACCAAAATATCATCTCCCAACAACAAGAATAATCCTGTATTAAAAATTGATAAACCTATAACAAAGGTGCAGAGCAATAATAGTAATATAAAAATACCTTGAAGTCTATATGGTAGTCTGAAATCTTGGCTATAAATATAATAAAAGAATACAACTGACAGGAGAGTCAAAACTTAATAAAAAATAAGATCAAGTGAGAACAAATAAAATAAAAGATGTTTTGAAAAAACAGCTAGACTAGTAATGGTGCTTACTACCAAGCCTCACTACCTCAGTTCTTTCTCCAAGACAACAGAGAGAACTGGCATCTGCACTTTATCTATGTTCACCATGATGTGCATGCACACATATGTGCACATATGCACATGTAAGCAAATGTATAAAAATGAGGGGAAGGGTACAAGCCTTATATAACAAAAGTTGTAAAAGTATTTCTAGAGAAAAATAAATGGGCCATCAATAACTGGAGTTATGTACCACATGCATTGACTGAAGTCTCAAAACATTAAGAAGTCAACTGTCCGTAGCCAAATTTGATGCCTCTCCAATGGAATCCAGCAGAAAGTGTGTACACTTATAAGTCAATTTAAAAAAAAACTCATAAGGAAACACATAGAGTCTAGGATAGCCACACTGTGTGGGAAAAGAACAGAATTGGATTTCCCAAACTAAAGATTTACTATGTAGTCAAGACAGTAAAGTTACAATAGTCAAGAGAGTATCGACAATATGAGCAAAAGTCCAAAGCAAAGATATCACAGAATGGAAATAGTGTTTTCAACTACAACTCCAATACAACCCCCAAGGGACTACTGGACACTCTTTTTTTTTTAAATAAATTGTGCATGTGTTGTTGTTGTTCATGTTTATTAAATATGTACACATACTATATGCAGATGTATGTGTGTAAACATCAGAGGTTGTGGTGGTTTGAATGAGAATGGCTCCTATAGGCTCAAACCTTTGAACATTTGGTGCCCAGCAGGTGGAATTGTTTAGGAGATATTAAGAGATGTGGCCTTGTTAAAGAAGATATACCACTGGCCAAGAACTTAGAGGTTTCAAAAACCCACAGCATTCCTAGTGTTCTGCTCTCTCTACCTTGTGCTTATGGAACAGTTGTAAGTTTACAACTACTTCTCCAGCACCATGCCCACTGGTCTGCTGAGAAGCTCTTCACCAGGACGCTCATGGACTCTGACCACCTAGAACCAGAAACCTGGATACAACGATGTGTTGTTGTCATTGTTGTTGTTATTTATTATTATTATTATCATTATTATTATTTTATCATCATCATCATCATCCAGTCATTGTCCCCCATGTAGGCTGCCTGTGTCTGAGAAATCTCAGGGGTCCAGGTTAGTTGAGACTGCTGGCCCTCCTACGGGGTCACCCTCCTCAGCTTCTTCCAGTCTTTCCCTAATTCAACCACAGGATCACTGACTTCAGTCCAATGGTTGGGGGTAAGTATCTGCATCTCACAGTGTTTTGTTTTAGTAACTGAAAAGAAACTGAGCAGAGGTCAGTCAGTGTCATATGTGTTTCTCAGTTCGTCCCAATGTTTATTTTTTGAGGCAAAGTCCTTTGCAAGACCTGAAACTCCATCAATTTGTCTAGCCTAGCTGGCTAATGCAATTCATGGATGTTCTTATCTCTGTCTCTACCCAATCTGCACACATTCGTGTTGAGTTACAGGTGTGCAATGCCATGCTCACCGTTAGTAAGGATTCTAGAGCTCTCAATGCATGTCTTCTCGCTCTTTGGAAGATACTGTGATGATTAAGCTTTATCCCCAGTCTTAAAGAAGATTATCTTTGAGATGAATGATGCTATTCATATGTATTGTTCATATACATTCACATCCAACTCTTTAAATAGAACCAAACTAAAAACTCCACTGACCTGTGAGTTGGTAAATAGAGTACTTTTGCATTTATGTACTAGTCAGTATCACTGCCCTGTGCTGCATGTGTGAACTTAAAAGCAACCGGCTAAGTGAAGCAAACAGGATAAACATGGAAGATTACATAGTATAAGATTTCACTGTGTGCTCAGTTACAAAGCTATAGTTACAGAAAATGTGTCTTCAGGGAACTAGGATCTGGGAAAGGGGCTGGCTCCTATGTCTACCCAAGCATTTGTGCGTGAAGAAAGCATTTCATGCTATGATTGTATGCTATGCTATGAGTATGATTGGACTCATGGCTCAACAGATGTGTGCTTTGCGAGGCTTAGCCCATTGTACGCTCAACACCTGCAACTATCTCTGCCTCTGAGCCAAGAAAAAACCAGAAAAGCAGCATCTGAGTTTCTTTTTAAGTGGCAGAGGTTTCCTCAGAGAGTGTTCTTTTCCTGTTTTGACTGACAATATGCTCTTTCACTTTCTTCTTCAAGATGATTATCTACTACTTGACTAATTAAATAGTAACTTAAAATTCTATTATTGTCTTAAATGTATTATAGACCCCTATAATTGTATTTGGTTTGAAAGTTAAGCAAGGAAAATGTTATCCATTTATCCTGATCATCCTCTATAATAAATGTGTACCCATGTGACCAGACATGATACACAAAGGGTTAGTGACAACACAGTGCTACCTGACTCCTGCATTCTGTGAGTTGTCTACTTGCCTTTATCATCCACAAAAGCCAAGGCTATGTACCTGTCAGTAAGGGATCGTCCCTGTAGGAGCGCCCTCATGAGTCTCCTTTCTCATAGGTTTCCCCACTCTGTGGACCACTCTACCTCACAACGCCCTCCCCATGAGCATCTCCTCCCTATGAGTCACTACAATCCATGAGCTGTTTTTATATATGGACTTCTCAGGTCCAAGTGGCTGCAGTATGTAAACTGGCCATCTGAACTATCTCATTGCACTGTCTTTTAAAGGCATCGCATGTGTTGGAGTCACTTTTTCTGAAATTTCCATGAGCTTTGTCTATCCATTAATATTACTGATGTTAATAGCTAATCATTGCTCTCTTAGACACAGACCACTGCCCAGTGTTGTTTCACATTATAAGAATTTCTCTTAGCCCTTGGGCAGCACCCCGTGAGCAAACTTGAGCCTCGGGACCACAGGTAAGACCAACTTGACTGCTGCAAGAGAGCTGCCTGGTGAGATTGGGACACACAGAGGCAGAGTTCATCTAGGACCGGGCACGTCCTGTGTTTGCCGGAGGTCCCACGCCCGCGGATCCCGGCCTGCAGCAGCTCTCTGCTCCCAGAACCCGTGGGAAAGAGACCTCACCGCCTGGTCAGGTGGGCACTCCTGAGGCTGCAGAGCGGAAGAGACCACCAACACTGCCCACCCCTGCCCACATCCCTGGCCCAAGAGGAAACTGTATAAGGCCTCTGGGCTCCCGTGGGGGAGGGCCCAGGAGCAGCAGGACCCCTGCCTGAGACACCGCCGGAACCTGAGGGAAACAGACCAGATAAACAGTTCTCTGCACCCAAATCCCGTGGGAGGGAGAGCTGAACCTTCAGAGAGGCAGACAAGCCTGGGAAACCAGAAGAGACTGCTCTCTGTACATACATCTCGGACGCCAGAGAAAAAAACCAAAGGCCATCTGGAACCCTGGTGCACTGAAGCTTCTGGAAGGGGAGGCACAGGTCTTCCTGGTTGCTGCCGCCACAGAGAGCCCTTGGGCAGCACCCCGCCTGGTGAACTCAAGACACAGGCCCACAGGAACAGCTGAAGACCTGCAGAGAGGAAAAACTACACGCCCGAAAGCAGAACACTCTGTCCCCATAACTGACTGAAAGAGAGGAAAACAGGTCTACAGCACTCCTGACACACAGGATTATAGGACAGTCTAGCCACTGTCAGAAATAGCAGAACAAAGTAACACTAGAGATGATCTGATGGCGAGAGGCAAGCGCAGGAACCCAAGCAACAGAAACCAAGACTACATGCCATCATCGGAGCCCAATTCTCCCACCAAAACAAACATGGAATATCCAAACACACCAGAAAAGCAAGATCTAGTTTCAAAAATCATATTTGTTCATGATGCTGGAAGACGTCAAGAAAGACATGAAGAACTCCCTTAGAGAACAAGTAGAAGCCTACAGAGAGGGATCGCAAAAATCCCTGAAAGAATTCCAGGAAAACACAATCAAACAGTTGAAGGAATTAAAAATGGAAATAGAAGCAATCAAGAAAGAACACATGGAAACAACCCTGGATATAGAAAACCAAAGGAAGAGACAAGGAGCCATAGATACAAGCATCACCAACAGAATACAAGAGATGGAAGAGAGAATCTCAGGAGCAGAAGATTCCATAGAAATCATTGACTCAACTGTCAAAGATAATGTAAAGCGGAAAAAGCTACTGGTCCAAAACATACAGGAAATCCAGGACTCAATGAGAAGATAAAACCTAAGGATAATAGGTATAGAAGAGAGTGAAGACTCCCAGCTCAAAGGACCAGTAAATATCTTCAACAAAATCATAGAAGAAAACTTCCCTAACCTAAAAAAAGAGATACCCATAGGCATACAAGAAGCCTACAGAACTCCAAATAGATTGAACCAGAAAAGAAACACCTCCCATCACATAATAGTCAAAACACCAAACGCACAAAATAAAGAAAGAATATTAAAAGCAGTAAGGGAAAAAGGTCAAGTAACATATAAAGGCAGACCTATCAGAATCACACCAGACTTTTCGCCAGAAACTATGAAGGCCAGAAGATCCTGGACTGATGTCCTACAGACCCTAAGAGAACACAAATTCCAGCCCAGGTTACTGTATCCTGCAAAACTCTCAATTAACATAGATGGAGAAACCAAGATATTCCATGACAAAACCAAATTTACACAATATCTTTCTACAAATCCAGCACTACAAAGGATAATAAATGGTAAAGCCCAACATAAGGAGGCAAGCTATACCCTAGAAGAAGCAAGAAACTAATCGTCTTGGCAACAAAACAAAGAGAATGAAAGCACACAAACATAACCTCACATCCAAATAGGAATATAACAGGAAGCAATAATCACTATTCCTTAATATCTCTCAACATCAATGGCCTTAACTCCCCAATAAAAAGACATAGATTAACAAACTGGATACGCAACGAGGACCCTGCATTCTGCTGCCTACAGGAAACACACCTCAGAGACAAAGACAGACATTACCTCAGAGTGAAAGGCTGGAAAACAATTTTCCAAGCAAATGGTCAGAAGAAGCAAGCTGGAGTAGCCATTCTAATATCAAATAAAATCAATTTTCAACTAAAAGTCATCAAAAAAGATAAGGAAGGACACTTCATATTCATCAAAGGAAAAATCCACCAAGATGAACTCTCAATCCTAAATATCTATGCCCCAAATACAAGGGCACCTACATATGTAAAAGAAACCTTACTAAAGCTCAAAACACACATTGCACCTCACACAATAATAGTGGGAGATTTCAACACCCCACTCTCATCAATGGACAGATCATGGAAACAGAAATTAAACAGAGATGTAGACAGACTAAGAGAAGTCATGAGCCAAATGGACTTAACGGATATTTATAGAACATTCTATCCTAAACCAAAGGATATACCTTCTTCTCAGCTCCTCATGGTACTTTCTCCAAAATTGACCATATAATTGGTCAAAAAACGGGCCTCAACAGGTACAGAAAGATAGAAATAATCCCATGCGTGCTATCGGACCACCACGGCCTAAAACTGGTCTTCAATAACAATCAAGGAAGAATGCTCACATATACTTGGAAACTGAACAATGCTCTACTCAATGATAACCTGGTCAAGGAAGAAATAAAGAAAGAAATTAAAAACTTTTTAGAATTTAATGAAAATGAAGGTACAACATACCCAAACTTATGGGACACAATGAAAGCTGTGCTAAGAGGAAAACTCATAGCCCTGAGTGCCTGCAGAAAGAAACAGGAAAGAGCATATGTCAGCAGCTTGACAGCACACCTAAAAGCTTTAGAACAAAAAGAAGCAAATACACCCAGGAGGAGTAGAAGGCAGGAAATAATCAAACTCAGAGCTGAAATCAACCAAGTAGAAACAAAAAGGACCATAGAAAGAATCAACAGAACCAAAAGTTGGTTCTTTGAGAAAATCAACAAGATAGATAAACCCTTAGCCAGACTAACGAGAGGACACAGAGAGTGCGTCCAAATTAACAAAATCAGAAATGAAAAGGGAGACATAACAACAGATTCAGAGGACATTCAAAAAATCATCAGTTCTTACTATAAAAACCTATATTCAACAAAACTTGAAAATCTTCAGGAAATGGACAATTTCCTAGACAGATACCAGGTACCGAAGTTAAATCAGGAACAGATAAACCAGTTAAACAACCCCATAACTCCTAAGGAAATAGAAGCAGTCATTAAAGGTCTCCCAACCAAAAAGAGCCCAGGTCCAGACGGGTTTAGTGCAGAATTCTATCAAACCTTCATAGAAGACCTCATACCAATATTATCCAAACTATTCCACAAAATTAAAACAGATGGATCACTACCGAATACCTTCTACGAAGCCACAATTACTCTTATACCTAAACCACACAAAGACACAACAAAGAAAGAGAACTTCAGACCAATTTCCCTTATGAATATCGACGCAAAAATACTCAACAAAATTCTGGCAAACCGAATCCAAGAGCACATCAAAACAATCATCCACCATGACCAAGTAGGCTTCATCCCAGGCATGCAGGGATGGTTTAATATACGGAAAACCATCAACGTGATCCATTATATAAACAAACTGAAAGAAAAAAACCACATGATCATTTCATTAGATGCTGAGAAAGCATTTGACAAAATTCAACACCCCTTCATGATAAAATTCCTGAAAAGAATAGGAATTCAAGGCCCATACCTGAACATAGTAAAAGCCATATACAGCAAACCAGTTGCTAACATTAAACTAAATGGAGAGAAACTTGAAGCAATCCCACTAAAATCAGGGACTAGACAAGGCTGCCCACTCTCTCCCTACTTATTCAATATAGTTCTTGAAGTTCTAGCCAGAGCAATCAGACAACAAAAGGAGGTCAAGGGGATACAGATCGGAAAAGAAGTAGTCAAAATAGCACTATTTGCAGATGATATGATAGTATATTTAAGTGATCCCAAACGTTCCACCAGAGAACTACTAAAGCTGATAGACAACTTCAGCAAAGTGGCTGGGTATAAAATTAACTCAAATAAATCAGTTGCCTTCCTCTATACAAAAGAGAAACAAGCCGAGAAAGAAATTAGGGAAATGACACCCTTCATAATAGACCCAAATAATATAAAGTACCTCGGTGTGACTTTAACCAAGCAAGTAAAAGATCTGTACAATAAGAACTTCAAGAAACTGAAGAAGGAAATTGCAGAAGACCTCAGAAGATGGAAAGATCTCCCATGCTCACGGATTGGCAGGATTAATATAGTAAAAATGGCCATTTTACCAAAAGCAATCTACAGATTCAATGCAATCCCCATCAAAATACCAATCCAATTCTTCAAAGAGTTAGACAGAACAATTTGCAAATTCATCTGGAATAACAAAAAACCCAGGATAGCTAAAGCTATCCTCAACAATAAAAGGACTTCAGGGGGAATCACTATCCCTGAACTCAAGCAGTATTACAGAGCAATAGTGATAAAAACTGCATGGTATTGGTACAGAGACAGACAGATAGACCAATGGAATAGAATTGAAGACCCAGAAATGAACCCACACACCTATGGTCACTTGATTTTTGACAAAGGAGCCAAAACCATCAAATGAAAAAAAAGATAGCATTTTCAGCAAATGGTGGTGGTTCAACTGGAGGTCAACATGTAGAAGAATGAAGATCGATCCATGCTTATCACCCTGTACAAAGCTTAAGTCCAAGTGGATCAAGGACCTCCACATCAAACCAGACACACTCAAACTAATAGAAGAAAAACTAGGGAAGCATCTGGAACACATGGGCACTGGAAAAAATTTCCTAAACAAAACACCAATGGCTTACACTCTAAGATCAAGAATCGACAAATGGGATCTCATAAAACTGTAAAGCTTCTGTAAGGCAAAGGACACTGTGGTTAGGACAAAACGGCAACCAACAGATTGGGAAAAGATCTTTACCAATCCTACAACAGATAGAGGCCTTATATCCAAAATATACAAAGAACTCAAGAAGTTAGACCGCAGGGAAACAAATAACCCTATTAAAAAATGGGGTTCAGAGCTAAACAAAGAATTCACAGCTGAGGAATGCCGAATGGCTGAGAAACACCTAAAGAAATGTTCAACATCTTTAGTCATAAGGGAAATACTAATCAAAACAACCCTGAGATTTCACCTCACACCAGTGAGAATGGCTATGATCAAAAACTCAGGGGACAACAGATGCTGGCGAGGATGTGGAGAAAGAGGAACACTCCTCCATTGTTGGTGGGATTGCAAACTGGTACAACCATTCTGGAAATCAGTCTGGAGGTTCCTCAGAAAATTGGACATTGAACTGCCTGAGGATCCAGCTATACCTCTCTTGGGCATATACCCAAAAGATGCCCCAACATATAAAAAAGACACGTGCTCCACTATGTTCATGCAGCCTTATTTATAATAGCCAGAAGCTGGAAAGAACCCAGATGCCCTTCAACAGAGGAATGGATACAGAAAATGTGGTACATCTACACAATGGAATATTACTCAGCTATCAAAAACAACGACTTTGTGAAATTCGTAGGCAAATGGTTGGAACTGGAAAATGTCATCCTGAGTGAGCTAACCCAATCACAGAAAGACATACATGGTATGCACTCATTGATAAGTGGCTATTAGCCCAAATGCTTGAATTACCCTAGATACCTAGAACAAATGAAACTCAAGACGGATGATCAAAATGTGAATGCTTCACTCCTTCTTTAAAAGGGGAACAAGAATACCCTTGGCAGGGAAGAGAGAGGCAAAGATTAAAACAGACACAGAAGGAACAACCATTCAGAGCCTGCCCCACATGTGGCCCATACATGTACAGCCACCCAATTAGACAAGATGGATGAAGCAAAGAAGTGCAGACCGACAGGAGCCGGATGTAGATCGCTCCTGAGAGACACAGCCAGAATACAGCAAATACAGAGGCGAATGCCAGCAGCAAACCACTGAACTGAGAATAGGACCCCCGTTGAAGGAATCAGAGAAAGAACTGGAAGATCTTGAAGGGGCTCGAGACCCCATATGTACAACAATGCTAAGCAACCAGAGCTTCCAGGGACTAAGCCACTACCTAAAGACTATACATGGACTGACCCTGGACTCTGACCTCATAGGTAGCAATGAATATCCTAGTAAGAGCACCAGCGGAAGGAGAAGCCCTGGGTCCTGCTAAGACTGAACCGCAAGTGAACTAGACTGGTTGGGGAAGGGCGGCAATGGGGGGAGGGTTGGGAGGGGAACACCCATAAGGAACGGGAGGGGGGAGGGGGATGTTTGCCCGGATACCGGGAAAGGGAATAACACTCGAAATCTATATAAGAAATACTCAAGTTAATAAAAAAAAAAAAAAGTAAAAAAAAAAAAAGAATAACCTAAGACATAAAAAAAAAAAAAGAATTTCTCTTGATAAGTTTATTTAGGGAAATAAAATAGGAGTTATGATGAGAGAAATCTTTCTCTGAATTCTCTCTGTGCCTCTGTCTCTGCCTTTCTCTGTCTCTCTGCCTCTCTATGTCTCTGTGTCTCTCTGTTTTGTGCTCTCTCTCCCCGCGCCCCCTTATAACCAGCAGACACTTCCTGCAAAAGGATTTCTTTTTTTTCCCCATTTGGTAAGATATAATTGCCCACTTAAACATACAAAGCCCGGTACCATCCATCCCTTAGGAACATTGGTAACAACCTGTAAATACACAGAGCATAATCTTAACGTCACCTGCCATATTATCCTGCCATGGCTTCTCTCCCTCTCCCTCCTGTCTCTTGCTTTCTCTTCTAGTCTCCTCCTCTTCCTTCAAACTTTTCTCCCGCCCATCCTTCCTTCTCATCCAATGACAGGCCTCCTTCTATCTTGTGCCTGCCTCACCTGTGACATCTTCCTACATTTCACCCTTTTTGTCTAATTAAAAAAAAAACTTTTCCCCCAAATATAAGCTGAGTACAACTGTTATCATGTTATAATTAAAAGCATAAAATATATCTAACACCCAGTCCAACACTATATCAGTTAAACAGAATGTTTAGTTATCCATTCTAGCTTAAGAAAAGCTTAAAATCTATATTATATCTTGGCTAGCTTGTATACTATCTGATATCTAATAAAATATGTATTTCCAGAGTTAAACAGCCTGATAGGCTATGAAACTATAATCAGTCTTCAACCCCCTCAGAAATCTGAGAATGACCAAATATCTATACACATAGGAAGCCTAACACAGCCTTCAGACTGAGAAGTTGTAGAGACAAATCTCCACTAGCACAGTCCCCTGCTAACAACATGTGAGCTCAAGTCTTCAGCCCTCTGGCCCAAAATCAACTGACAGACTCTTGAAATGCAGATATTGAAGGGCTGATCACCCTGTCTTGGCAGGGTTTATCAGTTAACTATTCTGCAGAGTTTGTCCTTTTCTGGACAGTATAATTCTGCACATGAAACAGGCAGTTTTGTCTAGTAGCTGCCTAGCCACAAAGTATTGCCTCACCTGGAGGTAGAAATGTTCAAGTTCTTCGTTAAATCTGCTAAAGGGGAACTGTTAGGAGCAGATATGTCTCAACAAAAGATAAATAACTTTAAATCTCAAATTTTGTGGATTTCTGACATTTTTGAAAACCATCTATCTATATAAGGCAATCTGGACTGTTGTCTTTATATCTTAATAATATCTTGAAAGTTCTCTCACAAAGTCAGCAATATGTTTGCTATTTGGCCCTTAACTCACATGTGTAATCAACTCAGAAGTTTGTAATGACATCAATAGAGGTACTGGCTCTAAACCTTGTACTTTTAAACTTTTAACAAATAAATTCTATATCAAAGCAAAGATATGATTTTAGCTTAGTTACCAAATGAGATTATGACTGTACAATTCAATCTAACTAATTCCTCCCTGTTAAATTACAACAAATTTTAAATTCCTCATAAAAACAACTGTAGAATAACCACTTTCAGCTCCCCCAAAAGTCCAGGGAATTGGGATGATGACTCCTCCACAACTTCTTCAAGCTGTATATGGGCATTGAGATATCCTTGGGGGTAGAGGGGAGGAAGAATGAAGCAAATGCTGTAGCTGATGTGTCCTGACTGGACCCAGGTGAAAGTCCTTGAGACCAGGATTCCAAGTAGGCACATTCTGCAAAATACAACTCTCAAGACAAAAGTTTAGAATCGAAATCTTTTTGTTTGATTCTCCTGTATTAACTTTTTCAGGCGGTCTACCTCTATCAAATCTGATCAGTATGACTCTGTGAGGTTTCCAGAGCCTAATCACACCTTTTAAAAACACAAAGACAAAATCTTTCTCCCAAAATACTGTGTTCCTTAGTCTGTAACCAGAAAAGCTTGTATCTTGCACTCTCTCCCAGAGTAATAATATAACCATAAAACTCAAAGTCACACCCATCATGAAGATTAAACAATTTTTAAAAAAGGAAGTAAGCGGAGCCTTTGGGGCGTGGGGTCGGTGGCAGTATGTGGCCCGTCTGTGCGCGGAGGGTGCAGAGTGCTGTTCCCAGGGCCGGGTTCAGGGCTCGGTGGGCAACTTTGAAGGGCCCGAGGACCGGCCCCGCCGCAGTTCGTTGCAGCAGTGGGATACCCAGCTATGGGGTCCGCTCGTTGTGCGGCTGGAGCTATGGCTCTGCCACCGTCCCACGTAACCGCATACTGCAACAACTCCTGGGGTCGCCCAGCCGCCGCTCTTATAGCCTCCCTCCGCACCAGAAGGTTCCACTACCTTCACTTTTCCCTACAATGCAGGCAGGCACCATAGCCCGCTGGGAAAAAAAAAGAAGGGGAAAAAATCAGTGAGGGTGATCTAATTGCAGAGGTTGAAACTGATAAAGCCACTGTTGGATTTGAGAGCTTGGAGGAGCGCTATATGGCAAAGATCCTTGTTCCTGAGGGGACCAGAGATGTTCCAGTTGGATCTATCATTTGTATCACAGTTGAAAAGCCTCAGGATAGATATTGAGGCCTTTAAAAATTATACATTGGATTCAGCAACAGCTGCCACACAGGCAGCCCCAGCCCCAGCTGCAGCTCCAGCTGCTGCCCCAGCTGCACCTTCTGCAAATGCTCCAGGTAACTCCTATCCCGTTCACATGCAGATTGTTCTTCCTGCCCTCTCCCCAACCATGACCATGGGCACCTTCCAGAGGTGGGAAAAGGAAGTGGGAGAGAAGCTGAGTGAAGGAGACTTGCTGGCAGAGATAGAGACCGACAAGGCCACCATAGGCTTTGAAGTACAAGAAGAAGGTTATCTGGCAAAAATCCTGGTCCCTGAAGGCACAAGGGATGTTCCTCTGGGAACCCCACTATGTATCACAGTAGAAAAACAGGAAGATATAGCAGCATTTGCAGACTACAGGCCAACAGAAGTGACCAGCTTAAAGCCACAGGCACCACCACCTGTCCCACCCCCAGTGGCAGCTGTTCCTCCCACCCCCCAGCCTTTAGCACCTACCCCCTCAGCCGCTCCTGCTGAACCAAAGGGAAGGGTGTTTGTTAGCCCTCTTGCAAAGAAATTGGCAGCAGAAAAAGGGATTGACCTCACCCAAGTTAAAGGGACGGGACCAGAAGGCAGAATCATCAAGAAGGACATTGACTCTTTTGTGCCTACTAAGGCTGCTCCTGCTGCTGCAGCAGCTGCTCCCCCGGGTCCAAGAGTGGCACCAACTCCTGCAGGTGTCTTCATAGACATCCCCATCAGCAACATTCGTCGAGTGATTGCGCAGAGGCTCATGCAGTCGAAGCAGACTATCCCTCATTATTACCCTTCTGTTGATGTAAATATGGGAGAGGTGCTGTTGGTGCGGAAGGAACTTAATAAGATGCTTGAAGGTAAAGGAAAAATCTCCGTCAATGACTTCATCATAAAAGCTTCAGCTTTGGCCTGCCTGAAAGTTCCTGAAGCAAACTCATCTTGGATGGACACAGTTATACGACAAAATCATGTGGTTGATGTCAGCGTTGCTGTCAGTACCCCTGCAGGACTTATCACCCCTATTGTGTTTAATGCACACATAAAAGGACTGGAAACCATTGCTAGTGATGTTGTTTCTTTAGCCTCCAAAGCAAGAGAGGGTAAACTTCAGCCTCACGAGTTCCAGGGTGGGACATTTACAATCTCCAACTTAGGGATGTTCGGAATTAAGAATTTCTCTGCGATTATTAACCCACCTCAGGCATGTATTTTGGCAATTGGTGCTTCCGAGGATAAACTGATACCAGCAGATAATGAGAAAGGCTTTGACGTGGCTAGTGTGATGTCTGTCACACTCAGCTGTGATCATCGAGTTGTGGATGGAGCAGTTGGAGCCCAGTGGCTTGCTGAATTCAAAAAGTACCTTGAAAAGCCTGTAACTATGTTATTATAATTTCCCTGCGAACTTCTATTCTTCCTCTGCTGATATTATATTTATATGTTATTAAACAGGTGGTTCTTTTAAAGTTTCACTAGTTAATTTTATTATTGAGTCAGTCCAGATAAATTATTTGTAATAGACATAAATGATTCTTTTGTAAATGCCAGTTACACCCAAATATTTTACCCCTTTAATAATTACACATCGGTTTAAAGCTGTGTACTCCTAGTGAAGGGACATGTGGCCTAACTCTTTGGTGAGAAGACCTTCCTGGGAGTATAGAATGGGCAGGATTGTGGCTTCCTGCAGACAGACTCATAAAAGTAACCTGGATGAGATCTTGGAGTTTAGATTTAATTGATTCAACTTATTTAAGTGTGAGGGAAACAGTCGTGAAAATTACTTCTTATGGGAGGAGTTTGAATTTACGTTGGAATCTAACAGTTAAAGTCTCCTGCCACATGACCTTAGTTTATCACTCAGTAAGTGAAACTTTTAAGAGTCAGCATTTTCTTAGACCTCGTCAAACCAACTATTATTTTTATATGAATCTCTAAATAAAATAGCTTTCCCCACAAGATAAAGATATAAACCAGCTTCTTGGTATCAATGAAATTTTATGTATTTATTTATAAACAATTTCAATGTATAACTTGAGAATTCTGCAGTTTCCTCCAAATAAAAGAACATGCATATTGAAATGAACCAGTTGTAGAAATAGAACTTTCCTTCTGAGATGAACTGGATGTTGACTGTACATGAACCCAATTATCATGTTATTACTCAACTGGAGAACTCTGTGGAATGACTATGGAATATATATGGGAGAAGTGTACATATGTAATATATGGTTTTAGAGTTGTATATGTGCCAAAGTTCATTTATCACCAGACACTGCCTGAAAGGGATCAGGAGAGAGAGGATGTTAGTGGGCATTTCGCAGCGCTGTGTGTGACAGGCACCTGGTGCTGTAGCTGCCGCTAGACAAAACGATGAAGCTGGAGGATGTTCAACAGCAGAGCAAGTCTCTATCTCAGTAAGACAAACAGAAACAATACCCAAAACAACATAATCTGTGGTTGGAGAAAGTGTTTTAAAAAGTGTATATTAAGAGTGTTCATTTTCTCACCCAGTCCTGTCTCATGTAAAATAAGAGCCCTAAGACCCCAGTGGACAGAAACCTTAGATAGGTGTCTCATTCCTGTCCTGAACGCTCTTTCGTTTTACCATGTTTGACCTTTGTGTTAGAGGGACGTAGGGCTGACATGCAGGATGGTAAAAATAAATTGGGAGCAGACTTCCTGTTGATAATGATGTTTTCATAAATGTTTGGGATTATTTGTGACTTTAAAATAGCCTTCACCTTGTGTGTAATATGGGGGGGGGGGCACTCCCTGAAATTTGAAGTGTTTCATTGGTGTTGAATCTGTTTCTAAATGTTAGTTATCATGTGGTGCACAAGTGACACTCCAAATAGTTCGCAAACCTCCAATGTCCATGTTTCTGTACAGACAGGCCCATGCAGTGGCCTGCCGCTTCAGCACGGAGATATTCTAGTACTGAAAACCACAGAAAGAACATGCTTATCACAGGGGCACATCATTAGCATGAGCCAAATCTGATCAAATGTGAAATATTTGAAAAATGACTCATTCTTTGCTAATGCTCTTTTGTTCTCTTGAAAGAAAAATAAAAGGTTGTCATTTGACAAAAATGTTCTCAGTTAAGACTGAATCTCACCTGTAATCTAAATCTGGACTCAGTAACTGAAAGAAGTTAGAAATAGTGTTTTGGGTCATGAACAGTTGTTTAAAAATTAAACATGTTTTCAGTGTGTCTGAAAAAAAAAAAAGGAAGTAAGCTAAACAATGAGCCTGATAGGCTTTTGTACTCTATGATATCAGGAAATGAACCCAAAATTCTCGTGGAGCCCACATTAAGAGAATTTGAGCTTCCTATTGTGGTAAATATCAAAAGTAACCACAAACCCTTGCTAGCCGGCATCAACGAGTCATATGGCCTTTAGCGGGGTAATTCATAAGACAAACCAAATACCTTCTATCAATTCCAATATCAATAAGCAACATATCAAACCAGGACTTTTGCCCAAAATATCTCAATCTGTTAAGCTCTCTACCCTAAGCCACAGATTTTTATTTAACCTTAATAACTTCTATAATATATGTCTGCATTCACTCTACCTGGTGTTATAGACATTTATTACAATTCTCTACTTGGAGTTAGTGACCAATTTTTCCCTATCTAAGTTCCGAACCATAGATGAAAATCACCACATGACTTGGGTGATTTTAAAACAAATCCTTAAAACAAACTTAAAACAAACTTAAACCTATCAATTCTAAAACCAATAAGCAACTTAAAACTCAGGATAGCCCAAAATATATCTATCTGTTAAGCTCTCTACCCAGAGTCACAGATTTTTCTTTAACCTTAATAACTTCTACAATATATGCCTACATTCACTCTCTCTGGTGTTACAGACATTTCATCACAACTCTCTACTTGGAGGTAGTGACTAATTTTTCCCTATCTAAGTTCTGAACCTTGGATGAAAATCCCCACCTGATTCAGGTAATCTCTTTACTCTCTTCTTTCTAAAAACAAACTTAATCACCTTTTAATACCTTTAATTAAGATGTAGCTTGTCTAACTAGGATTTCAACCAAAAATTCCTGTGGAGCCCACGTTAAAAAGAATATGTGTATCCTGAAAGACTTTCTAAACAACTTTCTTTAAAAAGCAGCTTTTAATCTCTAACTCTCTGAGCTGCCATTACTTATCACACAGCAGGGGACCAACAGCCTGCTAGCCCAGGCTACTTCCCCTTTTCTTTGTTTGAATTCCCGCCCTTGATGTGTGTGTGTCACATGACTTAAGATGGCGCTGCCCTCCTCTTACTTAGAAAATAAAAACTTTCTCTCAACTCTTAGGATTACTACTGGATTCTTGCTCATCACCTTGGTTCCCCATCTGTTGTTGTAAAAATATAAAAATAAAAATGATATAGTTTGTCTTTTACCCACTCTAGGTCCAACACCTCAGTGCCCCATGATATCTGCTAGATATCTTGGCGGAATCACATCCCAACTCCGCAGTGGCCCATTGTCTCCTGCCGCTGCACACTTTCCTACACTCAAACCATCACATAAAAGAATACACAACACAACCTTTGACCCAGTTGGTAAGATATAATTGCCCACTTAAACATACCATCCATCCCTTAGGAACATTGATAACAACCTGTAAATACACAGAGCAGAATCTTAACGTCACCTGCCATATTGTCCTGCCACAGCTTCTCTCCCTCTCCCTCCTGAGTTTGCTGATGACCAAGTAGTGACGATGATTCTTGCTGGAGGGTCACCGCTGACAGGTCCAGAGCCTCCTTACCCTGAGACTGTTGCTATTGTGGGACAGGTTATGGTAACCCAGAACTGATGGTGCAAAAATGAGCATCTTCCTTATCTTTTATCTATACCCCAAAATAGAGCCACTTTTATCCCTGGATCTAGCTGACTGTGTTCAGTTACAAATGGCAGCTCCCCCCTCTCTCCATAGGGAAATCTTGCCAGTACTCCTTGTTGGAACTGGGACTCATCCCACAGATTACACTGAAGAGAAAGGAAGCAGCATATTCTATTAGAGTCTTGAAATATAGACAATCTATTACTATGATAAATTATAGAATTAGCCTTGTTCATGCTGTAATTAATTAATTTTGCTCGGCATTTATCGTGTGTTCTACGTGAAATACTCTCTACACTGAAGAGGTTGTGGAGGATTCAGAAGCAATGCAAAGAATCAGACCATTTGCTACCTCACAGACATGAACAAATGCTCCAAAGACTCACCCTGAGGCAGGTTGGCTGGGCATGTGAAGTCTCTGAACCATGTGCAGAGGGCAAGACAGGGGACAGCAGAGCCACAGACTTGCTTGCCTTCTCAACTCCATACACCACAGGCTAAACAACGAATGGAGAAAGAAACCAGTATCAGGAACCCAGCTGAACCAGTTCAGCTAATGATAAAGTTATGGGCTGTGACAGTTACTCATCAATGTCCTTGGAATTTGTAATCCTCACTGAAGGACAACTTGAAAGACCTGGGGGGAAGGCCAAGAGCCAGAAGGGTGTTCCAAGAGTCCTCGATATAAGTCACCAACCCTTCAAATGAATGCCTTGGGCTGTGGCCTGCATAACTCTGGAATTCTCCCAGCTATTGCTAATAGAGATAGAAAATCATCAAATACAACTAGGCATCCTGTCTAGGGATGAGCATCATGTCTTCAATGGTTAGTTTTACTTGTCAACTGGGCAAAAACTAGACCTAACTGTAAACAGGGCCCCAAAGAGGGATTGTCTACCTTGAGTTGGTTCATGGGCACATCTCTGAAGGAAGGTCTTAATTAAGCAAATTAATGTGGGAAGATTCAGTCCACTGTGGGTGGCACCATTCCCTAGGCAGAGAACCCCAAACTGTAATAATAGAGAAGTAGGACAGAGTACAAGTCACAATGGAGCATGTATATATACATTTCTCTATACTCTTTGGCTATGGATGAGACATGAACAGCTGTCTCAGTCTCCTGTTGCCAAAAACGACTTTCCCTCAATGATAGGCTGAAACCTGGAACCACCAGTTAATGTAAACCAATTCTTCACTCTATTGCTTTACCACAAGTGTTTTATCACAGCAACAGGGATGAGACTAGGACAATGTTCTTTCTGCTTCTGCCCTTCAACCCTCCTTTCTCCCAACCTCAACATCCAGTAAAGGAACCCAACAGTATATTGTGTTGACAAACTGCTACTGTCAGCTTCATCCTGCACCCTGCTTTGTGATGGATCATCATCCTGCCCACTCCTTTCCCAGTAGGCAGTGCAGATAGTCACTCCCCCAGAGTGTGTATCAAGTCTCCTGGCATAGTACTGTGCATGTGGATGCCTATGTTTCCATGGATATAAAAGCTCGACACACATTCACAGATGAAGAGAGCACACTTGTACACCCAGCAACTTACAACTTACATTACCTCTGCTCCCTCTCTGCATCACCCACAGAGTTCTGGCTTCATTCCAGAATACATGTTTCCTTGGGGCATGGAGGTTTTCCTCAAAACAAGCTGGTCTGAGGATCTGGCTAGACCTCCTCAGATATGGTGACCCCAGTAGTGACCTTGCAGGGTAGAACATGACAAGAGATGAGAACACGTAGGGAAATATTTCTGTCATGCATGTGGTCTTTAGGCATACCAGTGCTTTTAGTGGGCGGAATTATGTCCCCAAATGATATCTGCACATCCAAACTCCACAGTACCTGTCCATGTAACTTCCCCTTTATGGGTATCTGAATCCCTCTCTGCTGCTATAACAAAAATCCTGTGATTTTGACAACCTAGAAATAGTGGGAACATACTTCTCCTAGCCCCCAGCAGCAAGATGTCCTGCCTCAGGTGACAGCAGACATGTCTACTGACAGATGTCTTCTGGCTCCTAGGCAGCTTCTCTTCCCTCACATGGTGGGAGGTACAAGCTAGCTCTCTGGGACCTCCTTCACAGTGGCAATAATTCAACTTGTGAGAGTTCTGCTGTCTTCTCCCCAAACTTGCTATCGCTTCCAGAGCAGCCTCTTTTGGCATGTAAGTTCTGAGAAACACAAATCACCCATCAGTGTCAGAAGATATATAACCACACTGGATGAGAACTTGCTTCTTCCTCCATGAATGTGGAAGGGTGCATGGTGGGATTAGCCTGTTGGTAGCTATAGGAAGTCATACACTGTACAGAGATCAAAGGTCTAAGTTCATCTCCACAGGACCTAGTTTGCAACCTAGATGCATAAATGCACCAGGAGTGAGACCTGCGCTCATTGAGCACAGCACAGTAAAGCAATTGATGAGAGATGCCCCCAGCCCAAGGCTGTCCCTCCTGACTTCATCAGCTCAAGGTGACTTCAGATGAACATCTATACATTTGGAGAAATCCCTATCTAAGATCCAGAAGGCAGAAGTTATGTTACAGGAACCTCAGTTAAACAACAGAACAATATCCCCAGGGTGCCTCAGCCACCACCTTCATCAGAACGATTTGCTGTGTACATGAAGGTGGCACTAGTCATCCCATTTACAACTCTATCTATCTATCTATCTATCTATCTATCTATCTATCTATCTATCTATCTTATCTATTTATATCAACCTGTCATTATCTGCCTATCTACAATCTATCTTTCAATATCTATCATCTATCCAGCAATCGATCAATCTATCAGTCTGTCTCTGCCTATCTCTTGATCTATCTATCTATCTATCTATCTATCTAATCTATTATTTAGACAGATAGACAGGTAGACAGATAATGACTACCATCTATCTTTCAATATCTATCTACCTACCTATCTATCTATTCATCTGTCAATCAATGGATCAATCTATCAGTCTGTCTCTGTCTCTGTCTCCATCTCTCCCCCCTTGCCTCCCCATCTCATTTTATTTCTAGGAAGTAGCATATCAGCCACAGTAGACCTCCACCCTGTTTTCAGCGTGAATTTCAATTGTGTCCTGGTCTTCTGTTCAGTTCTACTTTTCCCTCCAGGTGGCTGCAAGGCTAAGGCATCCTGTCAAGTAGCAATGTGAGCAGAAGCAGACAATTATATCTAGAAGCACCTGCTGAGGCTCCCCAGATTCCCCAATCTATTGTTGGCTAAGCATCTGCGCACATCTGCAGCATTTCCAACAAGTTCTCGTGCCTCTGGACAGCCCTCTGTGATTGGGATGCTCTTGCCACTGGGTTCATCTCCTCCTGCTGAGATCTCTCATCATGTTCATGGCCACCACAAAAAAAGAATGCTTGCCCTGTACACAAACAGACCCTGAATTATGTGTCCCAAACCCAACTGACTCTTTTCTTTCTTTCTTTCTTTTTTTTTTTTATTAACTTGAGTATTTCTTATATACATTTCGAGTGTTATTCCCTTTCCCGGTTTCCGGGCAAACATACCCTTCCCCCCTCCCCTTCACTATAGGTGTTCCCCTCCCCAGTCTCCCCCCATTGCCGCCCTCCCCCCAACAATCTAGTTCACTGGGGGTTCAGTCTTGGCAGGACCAAGGGCTTCCCCTTCCACTGGTGCTCTTACTAGGATATTCATTGCTACCTATGAGGTCAGAGTCCAGGGTCAGTCCATGTATAGTCTTTAGGTAGTGGCTTAGTCCCTGGAAGCTCTGGTTGCTTGGCATTGTTGTTCATAAGGGGTCTCGAGCCCCTTCAAGCTCTTCCAGTTCTTTCTCTGATTCCTTCAACGGGGGTCCTATTCTCAGTTCAGTGGTTTGCTGCTGGCATTCGCCTCTGTGTTTGCTGTATTCTGGCTGTCCAACTGACTCTTTTTAGGGATAGAAACAAGTTTGGGAGAAGCTGTTTGTCTTGTATCTGGCAAACTCACATGTGTAGGATGGACGGACCTATTGAAGCAGTCATGGATGTCACTAATGAAGCACAGCTGTGCTCTATCCCTTGGTGAGGTTGAGAAATGCTGGGAGATTTTTTTTCACAGTATTTGCTTTGAGAGGCACATGCTAGTAGGTATTATTAAATGCCTGATATGAAGAACCATTCTCACAGCAAAGGTTTTATGCAACCCGAATGGCTAAAGCCGCCCTAGTGCTCAGTCCTGAGAGAGGCGCACTGGTCCTCGGGTGGAATCTGAGGCTGTATTCCTGAATGGACTCAAGGAAGCACACCTGCCAGGCCTGAGAGAAGGGAGGCGGGGCTCCCTTTCTGGTTGTCCTTATAACCATTCAGCATCAATTACAAGGTAAGGATAAATAATTTAGAAGTGCAAAATACTGAGAGGAATAAAACAGAAAATGTCCTTTTTAGAACTATCTAACCAATGTCCCAAATTTCTCATCAGTCGGGTGATATTCAACTGCCCCTGTGTGCTTGTGCAGACCCGTGTATTTATGCAGTACCAGCCCACCGTGGACACGGTAGGTAAAGAAGGACTTGAGATATTGTGCCTTCCCTGGGATGTTCCTGCTGCCTTATTTGTTGAATATGTTCTCTGCATGTCTTAGGTCTGGCAGGTGAACAAAACATGGTGTTCCTTTCTCACAGAGCTTGCAAGCTGACTGGGGACACAGGAGCAACAGTGAATGCACAATGAGCCAGCAAGCAATCTGGGTAGAGATGCGAAAGGACGGATGTGTCCTGAGAGATGCTATCTAAGCTCTAGGGCACAAGGAAGCACATCATCTGGGAGTCCCACAAGCTTCCAGGGTCAACAGGACCCAGAGTGACTGGGATCCCCATAAGTGAATATGATCATTAAATTGGCCCATGTCCACTTCTCACCTGCTCTGCTTACTGCGATATTCCATAATGACAGCATCTTCTTCGTGTCAGGCTCTTCTGAGAATGCCTTTGTCAAATCTAGGTTTGAGTCCACCCCCTGCCATGTGCAGGCTGACTGGATTGATAAACCCTAGCAGCTCCAGGGATAGGGGAGCAGCCAGTGCCCTGAAGAGAACCTACATGGAGCCACACTTTTCCTGTTCACCAGGAGCCATGCTGCGTTTGGAGCCTGTCCCCATCAGTTAGCTAGAAACAAACAGAGCTGAGAGAAAAGAATTAAACACCAGGAAGAGGTTGAACAGGCAGGTGGTCATGCAAGGGGCTGGCTCCTGTTTCCAGACAGCTTTATCTCTGTGGTTCCTACCCTGAGGCTCTGAGCAATTTCAAGGTTGAAGGGGCAGCATTGTCAGGAATTCTTCCCAGTTGTTGCTTATTTCTCTCAGAGCTGTACCAGAACGCAAGGAATGCAAGGCTGCGTTGGAGGGGAGACACCGTTTATGTTCCTCTCTGCTCGCCTTCCAGGGCTAGGATGCTGAGCCTAGTTAGGGAATATGCAAGCTCCTGTGTGTCAGCACGTTACCATGCTATGTTGACATGCCACATTCTTATTCTACACCGAGCCCATCAGCACAGAGCATGTGCATCCTGTGCAGAGAGAGAAAACTGCCAGAATATCCCCACCTCCCCACCGTGACAGGCTAATAATAGGTGTAACCTAGCACTCTACCTCAGGGAGGATCACCTGGGTCTCACCTCTGTGCTACAGCCCATCCAGAAGCTTCTGTACCAACCAGTAAATAGTATTAATCACATGGGACAGAAAGCAATATGGCTGTATAGCTGTTTCTGCACCTAGTGGATCTAGCATCACCCTCTCAGATCCTCTGAAACCTGTGCCCCCCTCCACTACCTTAAAGCTATTGAAAAGGTTGACTTCAGGTTGCAGATAGGAAAAACATTTTCATAATAAAAACTGCCCCTACTTTTAATGCTGTCCTCTCCAGCTGTGGGCCTCGCTGCCCTGAACCATACTCCAACCTCCCAAGTAAAATCCCCTTTTTGCTGACCACTGTGCTGAGGTGAAGTTCCAGTGTGCTTGCTGTTCTTATAGCACACCACGGTCCACCTTGCAATGGACCCTTCCTGAGATAGTCGAGTTTTGCCAAGAGGAAAGTGTAGATGCAGAAATCTCCCATCCAGCAGGAAGTCCCTGAGGACACATTTCAATGTTAAGCCAGCTCTCCTGAGGGCGTGGAAAATGGGGATGGGAGAGAACTGAGAAACTGACTTCGCAATAGTGACAGAAGGCACCTGCTATAAAGCTGTGGGAAACATGTGCACTGATATTTCCATAACCATTTAACACAAGCATGGCTGCTCATGACAACATCGGTGAAAGCCAATCACGTTGTCCCCCTCCCATTAGGGTTGTTGTGGGTTGGTACTTTGTTCCAGGAAGCTGTGTGTAGGTTTCAAATAAACCTTAACATTTATGATGCCGAGCTATAGAGTGACTGTCCTTCACATTGGAGAAGATGCAGTTATTTGGACTTCCTTGTGGAACTTTCTGGAAGGGTCAGGAGATGGTCTTTAGTTTATGCCTTTAGCCCAATGCACAACTCAACTCAACACAGTCTCAGTGCCTATTAGGTCATCTCCACTCAGGCTGCAGCGTCTCAGGCCAACCACTGGCCTGACATAGGTCTTGTAGCAAGATCCTAAAAGAGACTATATATGAAATCTGTGGGCAGGATACTAAATCTCTGGTGACCTCCTCAATTCAAGTCTTCCTTCCTTTTCTCTACTCTCCCAAGAAGGCTATGCTCACTCTGCCTTATCTTCAGACACCGGGATCCTCCCTAGGGGTCATACATCTACCTTCATCAATGTGGATTCCAAGCCTGGCTCTCTCACATTGTTGACTTTGAACCTCTGAAAAATCAAGGGACTTCCCCTATTGTCAGAACATGGTCCAGGAATGTTATTGCCTGAGAATTCTGAGAGCTTGTTCACACTCCCAGAAAATAAAACCTGAGTCTTGTGACCTCAGGTTCTTCAAAACATGGAATTGTTTTTGTTTTTGTTTTTGTTTTTTTTAATGTGTTCTCATGTTCTTCCCAGGTGTGGCATCTAGGTGAACCATTCATCATTGATTGTTCATTATTACTTTCAATTAAATGTATAAACTACCCTTCCTGTGCCTCTGTAGAAAAACATGTTTTTACCACGGACAGCTTGTCCTTGATGATTGTATACAGCTGGAACTCATGAGAACTTTACTCCTGTGACCTTTCTCAAGTGTCAGAGTATAAACTTTTATGAATAAAGTTGGCTACTGTATGAGACTTCTGTCTGCAGAAGGCCCCATTCTCCCAGGTTCCACAACATCTAGAGCTATGGTACCCTTATGTCCCCAGCTGCTAAAGTGCAAGGTAGAAGCCAGCAGCACCAAGGCCTTATTCCTTTGGCCTGATACAGAAAACCATCAGTAATTATCCTCCTCCTTACACCAGAGAGGGTGACAAGGCCCCGTGTATCAAAGGTAATCACCATTCACATTTATCTAAATGTCCCTTTCAAAAGACATCAGTGGTCTTTTCTTCTTCATTAGTGTATCATCAACTTGTCCCCTAGGAGAATTGCATGAAATTCATCTCTATGCCATTGACTTTCACCGAAACCGCTGAAACATCTATCCTTGTTCTTTCTCAAGGGTGAAATAAATGCAGACAAGGGCCTAGTGCTAGACTGTGATCCCCAAGATCAAGATATTTGTAAAAGGAACTGATTAATAAGTGAGTGAGTCCAAGTGCTCAATACTGGGCCAGCTGAGTGTTTATCATGCAGCACCAGAGCAGGGAAATGAGAGGCTCAGGACAGTTCCTAAATTGATTAGGACAGAGTCTGAAGGTGTTCATAGTTCAAGACCAAATCTATATATCACCTTCATCTGAGAATGTGACAACCTTGCTTGGGCCTCAAACTCAAGCCTAGGTACTCATCTCAATGACAAGAGGCCTTGGAGTAGGGGTTGGGGATTTAGCTCAGTGGTAGAGCGCTTGCCTAAAAAGCGCAAGGCCCTGGGTTCGGTCCTCAGCTCTGGGGGGGGGGGGGGGGGGGGGAACATGCCTTGGAGCTGGGCTGGGAATCCACACCAGCTAAGGCCAGTCATGCAGACCACCACGCACCTCCATTCTTGGTCTTGTAGGGCTGCATGACAGAAAGCCATACCCTGGATGCTTGAATAACCCTGGAAGCTGGGCACAGAGAGTCAAGTCTGGTGAGCCCTGGCCCTTGTCTTGCAGTTGGCTGGCTCCTTGATTTCATGTGCTCATGCACACAGAGATAGTAGAGTGGGAAAGAATACTCTTGGTGTCAGACTTGGATCTAGCTCTTAGACTTTATTTAAATAATCCCCTAAAGACTGTATCCCGACAGACACTCACACTGTGGGGGGGTGGGGGCATAGATGAATTCAGGCTGGGTACGATTCAGTGCATGTTATTTAAAAGGAGTTCAGAGTTTTCTCCTTGGACCATTTTAACAGTTAGAGACCTGTGATCAGATTTCCTGCCTTAGGGAAAAGGGTGATTAGGAAAAAGGATTCAGAAAGAGATTGTATGCCTGTCACCTACGTCCTCCTAACTACAAACAGGGGTGGAGAAGAAATGAAGGAAGGAAAGAGACAAATCCTGCAGGAAAGGGGAAAGATGACAGAAATACAAACCTGCGTTCTATAATGTAATGCTAATCACAGTTCAGGAAGAACACTTTAAAATAATGAGAAGAAAGCAGAGCCCTAGGGACTCCAGGCTGGGCTGTTCTCAGGGCCAGCCAGGCTCTCTGCTTTAAGGGATATGGGATGCTCTCAGTTCTCAGAGGTTTCCAGAAACAGGCCTCCCAACCTCATTGTCATGCACACATCTACTATGCATTCATTCGGCAAACTTTCAATTATTCAAGAACTAAACCAGCATTTCCTGAGGAAACCACTGTAAGGAATGAAGCCCTGTGCTGTGTGGGCTGATTCATCATTATCATCCTCTTGAAAGGGCTTGGATTTCTTCTTTCTTTATGCTTGGCAAAGAATTCCATGAAACATTTGTTATCAGATTGCTAAGCCAAAGCCAACCCTGTGGTGATTAGGATAAAGAAAATATACAAATTAATTTTTGTAGCATGGACAATTGCACCAGTGTGGCTTTGCTCATTTAAAATTAAAAACTCAAAAAAAAATGTAAAGCCAACTATCAGCCTGAGTGTTCTGCACAAATAAATTGCAACAGTTATCAACTTAATCCTTGTGAATGTTGCAGGAATTTCTCTACACAGAAACATAAATTGCGTTTATTAGTATACTGCACCAAATTTGTAGCTGTGGTTGACAACTGAGGCCCTACGCCAAGAATTTATTTGTAGCCAGACTAATAGTCAACTTAGTGGCCTGGGATGCTAATCCCTTAATAAATCAACATATTCCACTAAATTCATATTTTCTTACAGTATGTTTATGATTTTAAAGCTCTGTATCATTCGCTGTGTACTTTTTAAAGAAAGGTTTATCAGATGCCCTCAAAGACAAGAAGGATGTGAGATACACCTGGAACCAGATTTACAGATTTTTCACTGGCCCCATGTGGGTGCTGTGAGCTGAACAAGGGTTCTCTACAAGACCAGCAAGTGTTCTTAGCCTCTGAACCATACCCCCAGCAATACACTGCATACTGTAAGACCAGATTATCTAAGAGTGACTACAGTCTTTCTGGACTTTTGAGTTCATCATTCAAGGGAGACATACACCATCAGGAAAGGAATTTAAAGTAGCTTGTCTATGATCTACTGCTAACAAATAACCAGTACTAGGCATTTTACTTATACTAAGTCCTCCCCGACCCCTGTATTTTTTAATACTCTGGGGGATGAGGGTCTAAGGCTATCTTAACCATCTAGGTCTGGCTACAGGTGAAAGTGAGAAGGACCTTGTCTCATAAGAACAGCCGGATTCGAGTCAGCGTGAGTTACTTGTTCCTTCTCTGGCTCCATAGTAACAATCCAGACAATGCTGCATCGGTCAGAAACAGCAGCAACATGTTATTTATTAAACACTGCCCTTGACTGGTTGGCCAAGGGACATCTGAAGGCCGCCAAGATGAATGACTTTCATCACTGGTCCCAGGTGCAAGTTGTAATGACCACACCACGAAGTTACCTTGGCATCCTTGAACTTTCTGTTCGCTCAGCAAGGTAAAGATAACATGAAATAGAATAGCAGTGTCCCCGGTGAGCAGATGTGTGGCCTGTGAAGACAGACCACTCTGGGACAAGTCCCTTCTTTTCTACTTCCAAGTTGCATGGCCACAACCAAGTCTGTTAACCTTCAAGATACCAAGCTTGAAGGATCCAACTCACACCAATGCCCGCCTATAGCAAGTACTGCGCATCTTTATTGCTCTGAGAGTAGTGAACGGAATGAGAAGACACTCCAGTGGACTTCCGCTGTTCTAAGCATTCTCTGGAAGTGAGAAGCAGATGAGACGGTGACCGAATAATGTCTTTCTTCATGTCAGTTGTTCAATATAGTATCAAGGAAACGAGGCAAGATCAGGCAGGATTGGAGGGGTAACTTTTGGGGCCCACTATAATGGGTGTCCCACCTTCACAGATGACACAGTGCTTTCTTCGTGACTTCCCCACAGAAATCAGCGGAACAGTAATAAGATATCAGGGATGATCACAACAGACTTACTATCCCAAGAAACCAAATGTGCAAGAAACCTACCATGGAGACATGATAGAATCTTTGGGTTATATGTCACTCAGAAAAGCCTACAAGAAATGATAAGATCTACCTAAGACAAGATGGCTGCTGGGACAGAGAGTGATTTTTCCTCAAGGGTGTGGCCCCTAATAGGCTGTCACACTCCAGTGAATGGCTCTATGCCCACATTCACACTGGCAGCACAAACTGGTTTTAGGTAGATTCTAAGGCCCATGAGACATAACTGTGGGGACAGAATGGAGTGTGAGACACGGGAGCTGGTCTGCAGTCTACGCCCCTCAAGTTTGTGTTCCATGGACTGTGAATGCCTTCCATGTTGAAACTCACCACAAGCACTTCCTTTGATGATTCAAGTGTGTTTCCACCAATGTTCATCTGCTGAAACCCCGATGTCCTGGGTGATGGTATTAAGAAGCTAGGCTTTGGATAGAACAGTTCATAAGGGGCAGAGCCCTGGTGAATGGGATTATTGCCGTTATACAAAGGAACAGCAAAGAGACCGCCACCCTGTCTCCAACATGGAGTTAGACTACAAAAGCAACCTCCTCTAAGGGGAAGGTCTGCAGCAGATTCCAAACCTGCATTTTGAACAGACCATTTCCAGAGCTGTAAGGAATGAGTTTCTGGTTCTGACAGGATTCCTAGTTAGTGTTTTTATAGCTGTCTGAGCATGTTGAGACAGATGGACTTGGGTTACTGAGGTGTCTTGACAAGGACCAAACTGTATCACGGGGGACTGAGAAGTGCCTCAGTAAAGAGGACTTGGGGACGTGTTACTGTCAGCTTGGAGCTTTCTGTTGGCCAATTCTGTGGAGGGTTCAAAAAGCTAACTCTTTTCTGCACTGATGGCTCCCAGAATGTCAGTGATTCTCTGGTGGGCATCTTAATAAACATTATCTAGACAATCAGAAGAATTCGAACAGTGCTTACGCCAGAGTTACATGGAACAGAAACTGACTGGGCTGCCTGGTGGCTGGGACCACAGAACTGTTCTCTGGTGTGGTTATAGCAAGATCATGTCTTCTAGAATCATCACGGCCACAGAGTTCCTATGTTCTAGAACAGTTGTTCAGCATGAGGGACAAACCTTGCTTTGGCTTCTGGAGCGGCTCCTGGCAATCTGAGACCGTCTTGGTAGAATAAAGCTGTGCTGTCTTCCAGCCAGCCTGGCTCTATCCCTCCATCTGCACTTATCAATTCTGCAGACCATGGCTCACTCCTCCTCCTCTGGGTTTCTAGATTCATCTTGTAGACACACACCTGTTTATCTGCACTTTGTCTTCACCTCTCAAAAGCTTTCACTGGGTTTCACAGTTTCAACCTTGCCAGTGGTATCAAAGTGAGACTTTTAGAGATTTTTCTTGAGAATAATCCTAGCTGTCTCCAAGTTCAGTGCATTCCTGTGATGCTCTCACATGGTCCTCTGTGATGACACAAAGCTCCCTGCTTAGTAACACTGGGCAGTCCTCAGCGGTTCTGTGTCTCTGCTGCTGCTGCTGAAACGATCCATGGACTCTGTTCTCTAGAGGATGCTATGGGGCTTCACCAGCAACTTGCTTTTCTCCTTTAGTTCACTGAATTAAAGAAAAGTTCATTTCATTTTTTAAAAAATAATTTTTCTTATTCATTTTACATCCCTATCACAGCCCCCTTCCTCTCCTCCTAGTCTCTCCCTTATAAACCCCCAGTCCCATTATCCCTCCCTCCCTTCTCAGAGAAAGAGAAACCTCAGTGTGGACACTACCCCACCCTAGGACATCTAGTCTCAGCAGGACTAAGCACATCTTCCCCCACTGAGACCCAAGCTAGCAGTCCAGGTAGAGGAAGGGGATCCATGGGCAGGTAACAGAGTCAGAAATAGCCCCTGCTCCACTTGTTAGGGATCTGTATAAAGAGCAAACTGCTTCCCTGCTACAAATGAGTAGGGGGCTTATAGCCAGCCTCTGGACTCTCTTTGGATGGTGGTTGAGTCTTTGTGAAACTCCATGGGCCCAGGTTAGTTGACTCTGTAGGTCTTCTTGTGGTGTCCTTGACCCCTCCAGCTCTTTCAATCCTATCCCATATTTTCCACAAGACTCCCTGAGCTCCACCTGATGTCTGGTTATGGGTCTTTGAATTTATTTCCATCTGCTGCTGGATGGAACCTCTCAGGAGACAGGTCCCTGTCTCTGCAAGCATAGCAGAGTATCATTAATAGTGTCAGAGGTTGGCTTTCTCACATGGGATGGGTCTCAAGTTAGGGCTGCCATTCGTTGGCTGTTCCCTCAGTCTCTATCTTTATCCCTGCACATCTTGTAGGCAGGACAAATTTTGGGTTGAAGGTTTTGTGACTGGGTCAATGTACTCTTCCCTCCTTCTGGAAGTCCTGCCTGGATTCAGGAGCTGGCCACTTCAGTCCTTGTATCCCCCATGTGTAGGACTCTCAGCTAGGGTCATCCCCATAGACCTCCTGTATTCTCTGCCATCCCAAGTCTCCAGTTAGTCACAAGAGATGTCCCCCACCAATTTCTATGCTTAGCCAAGTCCTCTCTTGATACTTGATTGCCATCCTTGTCTGCCTCCTCACCCCCTCTTGCTCCAAGTTCCCTCTATTTATGTACATAAAGAACTCGATAAATTAGACATCAATAATCCAAGTAACCCAATTGAAAAATGAGGTATGGAACTAAATAGAATTCTCAACAGAGGAATGGCTGAGCAGCACTTAAAGAAATGTTTAAAGTCTGTACTCATCAGGGAAATGCAAATCAAAATGTCCCTGAGATTCTTCCTTACACCCATCAGAATGGCTAAGATCAAAAACTCAAGTGACAGCACATGCTCTCAGGCATGTGGAGCAAGGGGAACACTCCTCCATTGCTGGTGGAAGTGCAAACTTTTACAACCACTTTGGAATTAGGTTTGTCTATTTCTCAGAAAATTGGCAATAGTTCTAACCCAGAATCCAACTGTACCACTCCTGGACATATGCCCAAAAGATCCCCTACTATGTCTCAGACACATACTCTACTATGTTCATAGCAGCTTTATTCATAATAGCAGAAACTGGAAACAACCTAAATGTCCCCCAACTGAAAGATGGATACAGAAAATTTGATCCATTTCACAATGGAATTCTATTCAGCTATTAAAAACAGAGACATCATGAAATTTGCAGACAAATAGATGTAACTAGAAAATATCTTCCTGAGTGAGGTAACCCATACCCAGAAAGACATGCATGGTAGATGTGGCATAATGTCCAAACTTATAATTAGACATTAGCCATTAAGTACAAGATAACCATGCTACCATCCACAGGCCCAAAGAAACTGGGTGATAAAGAGGGACCAAAGGAGGATACTTTAATGTCACTTGGAAGGGAAAACAAAATAGTCATTGGAGGTGGATGAAGAAAAGGTCATTTCGCAATTAAAATATTTTTAATGAAGGAAGAAACAACCTTCACCAACTCGATAAATGCTCATCAATCTGCTCCCAACTGTGCTTGGAGATGTTAGGGACATTGGTGTGATTCATCTCCTAAGTAAAGCACTCACAAAAATACACTATAAACCAGGGCAGTGGAATACTCTACTCTCTGCCATGTGTCTAACAATGGGTACAGGTCTTCCAGCCATTATCTGGTAGTCAATTAAGAAAGCATAGCTCATCTCACTTTTGAGTGCTGAAAAAAATACAAGTATGTCTATGTATATCACATAGACAAGGCATGGATTTCATGGAATGTTATTACTCTACAACAGACTGACAGCTCCTATAAGCCTAGATCTTCTGTGACAAGCACTCTGTGACTCCAAACACCAATATTTGAAATGAGTAAAGAGGTTTGAAACAACTCCCCAGCGATTTCACTTTATGGCTCCCAGCAAGCAGCAGAACTTGGGTGTGGAATCTCCCTCCTCAATTTAGGAAAGTCACTGAGGCCAGCTGTGTGGCAGCGGTTTTGCTGCACAGAGGCCCACAGATGCCATTGATGAAGCTTTGATGGGAAGCCTAGATTGCCTTGGGCACCCCAAAAGGTTAGAGATGCCAGAGCTCTGGAACACCTGGTAAGGAAAGCTGCCAATAGGGGGAGAACCAGCCCAAGAAGTACATTGCAGTCAACATAGCTGAAAGTAGTTGTAGAAATGAAGAACTTTTTGACATCAGACAAGGAGATGAAGAGTCGAATTTTCTTGGCTGCTTTTGTCCAGTGTTTTCTCATTGTGTTCCCTTAATTATGCTGTGATATGGTAATGTATCCCCGAGCCATTATGCATTGGAAGTATGCGATCTATTTTTGATTTTTATTTTAAAGGAGACAATTGAAGCTGAAGTTTCTGGTCATGTCATATGATGCAGAGTTATGTGCTGAGCCAAGCCTGGGAGGACTCATGATGTTTGGAGAAATAGTAAATAGGACTCAAAGGACAATGCTGGGGTGCTTGCATAGCTAGCCTTGCAATTTCATTGGTCTCATATCTTCATCTTTGCTGATCTTCACTTCATTGAGAGAGGCACGGCAAGAACTCCTGGTGTGCTAGCTGATTCTGGTCACCCAGACTTGTGGAAAAGGCCGGGCTGTTTCTGCTCGATTGTGCTACTGCTGCTGATTCATGTTTGGAATCCTGACACTACTGAACTGGACTGCTGGTATCCTGACAACAGAGATTGGAATCGCCCACAAAGAACTACTTCTAAACAGGTGCACATCCCCCTGTCCTATTCACTATCTTTTCTCCCCTATGTTTGGAAGGTGGGTTAGAATTCTTATTGAAGTAGTTCTCTTTTTTTATTTTTAAAAGATTTATTTATTGATTTTATATGAATAAACTGTAGCTATCTTCAGACACACCAGAAGAAGGCATCGGATCCCATTACAGATGGTTGCTAGTCACCATTCAGTTGCTGGGAATTGAACTCAGGTCCTCTAGAACAGCAGTCAGTGCTCTTAACTGCTGAGCCATCTCTCCAGTCCTGAAGTAGGTTTTGAAAAATCTAAGCCTATGGACTACAGTTAAGTGGTGTATGAATCTCAGAAGAGACTTTGAGTTTTGGACTTTTAAACATTTTTGAGACTGTCATAGACTATGGGGATTTCTGAAGTTGGACCAAAATTATTTTGTATTATGTTATGGCTATAAGCCTATCGGGCCAGTTGTAGTTTGAATAGCTATGGTCCCCATAGACTCATATATTTGAATGCTTAGCTCATAGGAGGTGGCACTATTCAGAAGTGTGTCCTTGTTGGAGTTACTGTGGCCTTGTTAGAGAAAATATGTCACTGTGTACTCTGGCTTTGAAGTCATATATTCTCAAGCTATGCCCAGTGTGGGACATAATCTTCTTCTGCCTGCTGTTGGACCAAGATGTAGAACTCTCAGCTTCTTCTCCAGCACCATGTCTGCCTGCATGCTGCCATACTTCCCACCATAACGATAATGGACTAATTTCTGAAACTGCAAGCCAGTCCCAACTAAATGTTTTTCTGTATAAGACTTGCCTTGGTCATGGTGTCCTTTCATAGTAATGAAACCCTAACTAAGGGTTAGTCTAAGGACAACCCTTTTTAACGTGCCAGATTTAATGAATAAGCACAAATTATTACTTCAGAAGTCCACATGACTTAATCTCTTTGCAGGAAAATGTCACCCATTAGCACCCACAGGTTAAAACACTCACAGGTTCTTCCCACTCATTAGCATATGAAGTGAGTTTCTTGTCACATTAGCACCTTTGACATACCCTGCAATAAAAACATTAGAGAAGTTTGTCCACACTCTAAACTCAGAGCTGACCACATTCTCTACAAGACTCAGGGTTGGAGCGGGTTGGAGCATCTGCTTAGCTATTGGAGATTCCTGTGATGGGGTGGTGTCTGAGCTGGGGCTGGGACAGTGACATATGCTAGAGAGGGACATACTCAGAGAATCAGGAATCAAGTTTGTCTTGAAACATGCCACCTGCCCTAGGCTGTCACTTCTATGGCTCTTAGACCACTGAGCTTGTCATCTCTAGGATAAAGCCCTGATTTCTCCACATGCTGCACTGCACATGGCCCTGAAACTGCTGATTCTATTGAGCATTAAACCTCATGTTGAGGACAGTCACATGAAGGCACCCACTTGTGTAGTTCTATGAGGCTCCCATCAAGGCTGCTATGCTCCCCTTTGGGGGCAATTTGTTTCCACTGAATTCTGTTTCATCAAACTTGCTTTAGCAAAATAGTCAGTAACCAAGAGCAGTGGGTTGCATCTAGGGAAACACAGACATGTGATATTTTATAAAAGTTTTGATATTCAATTCTGTTTGACACTCAAATAGAATATTTAGGACAAATCAAATAAAAAGCTTAGCAATGTGCCATCACAATGGCAAATGTAGTAACAGCCTATTTGAGTCTTTTCTTACAATGCACTTGAGCATTTTTACCTACTCCTCACACACATCCCAGGTCCACCCCCTTCTTTTTCCACCCAACGTTCTGTCCTCCTTTTCCATAAACCCACCAAGTACAGTTTGTGCTGCCCAGTTACTTTTAGATGTGCATGCTTCCACTGCAGCACCAACAACCCATTGTTGTGTAGAACTAGAGTTTTAAAAAGGTTACTCATTGTCAGAGTCCGGATGTGCAGGACCGGACGTGCCTGCGGGAGAGCCAGAGATAGGACTTGCCAAACCAGCTATCAGCCCCAAGGACATTGACCATCTGTAGCCACCCCCTCCCCTTCCTTCACCCCCCTGAGTGAGATGAGCCACCCTACCTGCCTGCTGAGCTGCTAGAGAGCACGTACTCCTTGCTGATGTAATTTCGCTCCGAAAGTAACTGTGCACCATTTGAATTGACCAATCATGTGTAACCACGCGAATGCCTCTATATTATATAAACCCCCGAGTTTGGAAGCTCGGGGTCGATTCCTCTGTCTCCCGTGTGAGATATGTATCGACCCGGGATCCCGCTAATAGGGATCTCGTTAATAAAAGCTACCTCCTGCTGTTACATCAAGGCCGGCTACTTGTGATTCCTGGGGACACCTCACCCCGCGATTGGAGCGAGAGACACGGCTCCCCGTTTATGCTCTTTCATTTGGAGGTCCCACCGAGATCGGAGCGTGACCCCCCGGAACCCCGAATCCCCCTTGGAGGTACGTTGGTGTGAGTGTTGAAAGCGGCTGCCATGTATGTGTATGTATGTGTGCATGTATGTTGTGCTTCTCGTACTGTGTATTGTGCCATGGTCTAAGGTTTAATTTGAGTGCGCTCGGGTGGAAGGGCTTCCCACCCTGAATTTGAGTGCACCCCGTTTTTGAGTGCACTCGGGTAGAAGGGTTTCCCGCCCCAGACAGACGCCTGTGAGTACACTTGGGCAGATGGGTTTCCTGCCCCGTATTTGAGTGTACTTGAGCGGAAGGATTTCCCGCTCCGGACAGACGCCTGTGAGTAGATGAAGGATTCCTACTCCGAATAGTCTTTTTCTTTCTTTTTTCCTTTTTAGAAAGCGCACAGGGGGATGCCCCAATCGCGCAGGTTCTGGGACTCGTGAGAGACGTTCCACAAGCCGAATTTTGTCAGGAGGACCCGGCAACTGACAGTCAAAAAGATCTGACTGTGTTTAAAATCTTGGACCGACTACTGTGTTTGAAATCATGGAACTGTTTGCTTTGTTCGTCGAAGAGTTTTACCTGGTCCCCCAAATGCTTAGTGAGTAAGAAACTTAATCTTATGGACCCCGCTCTAGTGGCGGTGTGTTGGTTGATAGCCAAAGTTAATTTTTAAAACAGTGTTTTATCTGTGCTTGTGCTCGCAGCCAGCGGTGATGAGTTGGGAAAGATTTAAATTTTGCTTGGGAGTAAGGAATCTTAAAGGCAGAGTTTCAGCCGGTTTGGCACTTAGTGCGTAGCTGCCTGAAAGATCAGAAATGCTGTCAACAGGCTATAAAAAAAAAAAGGGACAGGCTGTGTTAGAAATGCTACAGGAAGAATGATCTAAAAAGGCTGAGAGCTAGGTGGGAGAGGACTATAAGGAAAACAAGAACAAGAAAGGAATTTCTGACATTTGCTCACAGTAGGAGAGCGCTCATTTAGAGAAGTTCTTTAAGGGAGCATGCCTTATCAGGCGGTGGCCAAGGTCAGGATTAATGTTTTCTTTTCCATGGGCCTTTAAACCCAGTGAGACAGTTTGGTAAAGGGCTACTATTGAGGTCCTGATAGCCCCAGGTGAATTGGTTATGATTCTTTTGTCAGCCACCTGGCATCTAACACCCAGGTTCTAACCATCTCTCCATCCTTTTGTTATTAGTTGTTACTAGAAGCCTAGTGTCATTTGGAAGCTGGTTCTCTTGAGAGGCAAAGCCACGGAGCTGACACTGAAGAGAGATACTCCTTGAGGGAAAATCTAAGCTTGTGCTTATTTGTACAATGGCCTTTTTTGTCCAAGAAGGCCTCCTGGTTTAGCTGTGTGACTAAATGCTGTTTGCCCTCTTCAGTAGACCTCTATTCTCAAGATTCTCTTGTTTTCTCACCATCCCATTTGAGATGCTTGTTAGTAACTGTTACAGGTCTTCTTTACCACTGAGGAAAGACGGAATCCTACTGGAGACCAGAAAGAAGGTTTCAACACAGATAGAAGGCCCTCACTTTTGCCTGCTCTCTTCAGACCCCTGAAGGTAGGGAGTGCTCCAGGTCTGCCGCCAGACTCCAAGGGTGGGTCTCTGAGGGGCTAGAAAATGCCCCACCAATCTGGCTAAGATAAGGAAAGGATATGAAGAGAAAGTTACAGAAACTTGAAGGGTTAAGCTAAGTCACTGAGAGAGTTATTGTAAGTTGCAGAGAAAATAAGTTTGATGTGTGGTTCAGGGTCTGTGCACAAAAGTGGACAGCACCTAATAGCTGTAGAAGAAGGTGCAGACAGAGAGATTGAAAAAAAAAGAAAGAAAGAAAGAGGATTAAAAAGAGCGGGAAGCTAGGGAAGAAAAGAGACAAAAAGAAGAAGAAGTTAGAGAGCTAAAGAGAGATAAAAGACGAGAGAGGAACATATACTGGCCACAGTAGTTAGGGAACCTAGGAAGATAGTACCTGGCAACAGAAGAGAATTCCTGGCTAAAGATCAGTGTGCCTAATGCAAAGAAAAAGGACACTGGGTCAGGGACTGCCCAAAAAAGAACAAGAGGGGCCACTGGAGAGCTTCTTGGTCCTAGAGTGCTGGCTATGTACAGAGATGGAAGGGAAGTGTGGATACAGGGACCCAATGCTCTGTGCTCCTATGCCCCCCCACCAGTGGGCCAATATCCAAAGACCTTGAGTGCAAGGGGCTACTGGCAACGAACAATACTTATGGACTGCCCGAAGAACAGTGGACCTTGGCGTGAGCCGGGTAACCCACTAGTTCATAGTCATCCCTGACTGCTCCTATCCCTTGCTCATGAGAAAACTGCTCTCCAAAATGGCTTGCGTGGGCTGAAATGGCTGGGTGAGGCCATGTGTATGCATATCTGCAGAATGTGAATGTGGAGCTTAAGACCTGTCTCAGTGCACCAGTACCTGATGCTGGGAGATGAATGGCTTAGTGCTGTTCTGCTTGGAACACATCACTCCTGCCAGCCGGGCACTAACAATTATCACCCAATCCAGGACTTAAACTGTGATAGAGTGACTGATGTTTTGCCTTTGAATAGAGTGTCCCAAAAGATGGGACCACTGGTCAGCTGCCATGGACTAGATTCTCCACCGGTTGGGGACAATCTAGTCACCTTGCTGCCCAATCCGGACCTGGAGCCACCACAGCACGAGTGTCAAGCACTGACAGAGCCCATGGGTGGAGGAAAGACCTCTGCGACTGGCTGATTGACCCCTGCTGAAAGCCGAGGACCTTGTCCACAGACGGGAACAGTTCTCTTCATGAATGAAGGTCAGAGACAAGTGGGTGCTGCCATGGTGGACAACACGATGTCATATGGGGTGGCTGAACTTCTACCCCCCCCCCCAGCACATCAGCACTTCAGATGCCTTTACCATCTCTTGGATGCCCTGGTGAAGCCAACAACTGCAAGACACGGCCTCGATCATCATCAAGAAGATACTGGAAGAAATCTTCCCCAGTCTGTAGTGCCCAAGATAATCTGGTCAGAGAACGGCCCTACTTTCGTTGCCAAGGTAAGCCAGGGTGTGGCCAAGTATTAGAGGTCGATTGGAAATTACATTGTATCTACAGACCTCAAGGTTCAGAACAGGTAGAGTAAATAAATAAAATTTTAAAAGAGACCCTGACCAAATTAAATTAACCATGGAGACTGGCGCAGACTGGGTGACACTCCTTCCCTCTTGCTCTCTTCAGAGCAATAAATACCCCTTCCAGATTCAGCCTTACCCCCTTTGAGATCTTATATGGGGCCTCAGCTCCCCTGACTATATTAGATGATGTTACTGAACCAACACGTCATAGTGCCATAGTAATAATGATTTGTGTGCCAGGCTAAAAGACCTACAGGTGATACAGAAAGAAATCTGCTCACAGCTGACAGCAGCCTATGCTCCGGAGACCCCTGAGACATCTCATCAGTCATCAGTTCCAGGAGACTGCAGCTACACTGAGCCCAGACACTCGAGCCTCGCTGGAAAGGACCATACCTGGTGCTGCTGACCACCCTGACAGCTGTCAATTCTCAGCCCTCACCAGCTGTGTACTAGCTGTTGGGGCTGAGAGCTGGGACCTAGAGGGAAATTCAGTCATGTTTGTCCTGGGTTCTATCAAGATAGGTGTGGGATAGGCTTGATTTCTATTACGAATGATATAACATTACATATGTTAGTACTCTTAATACTTCTTGGGACTGTGCCTCAGGGATCACAATCTGTATAAGCTTAGAAGTTCTAAAAGCTAGTCATGACCCTGGTGTATAGGCTTGGATAGTGTCCAGGTTAGAATCCTCATGTTAAGACAACAATACCAAGCTGTTATGCTAGATGAAGCTGAGTTCTCCATGTAGTTCTAAGATTAGAACTATTCACAAAAAAGAAGAAGGGAATGTAGAACTAGAGTTTTAAAAAGGTTACTCATTGTCAGAGTCCGGATGTGCAGGGCCGGACGTGCCTGAGGGAGAACCAGAGATAGGACTTGCCAAACCAGCTATCAGCCTCAAGGACATTGACCATCTGTAGCCACCCCCGCCCCTTCCTTCACCCCCCTGAGTGAGATGAGCCACCCTACCTGCCTGCCGAGCTGCTAGAGAGCACGTACTCCTTGCTGATGTAATTTCGCTCCGAAAGTAACTGTGCACCATTTGAATTGACCAATCATGTGTAACCGCGCAAATGCCCTTATATAAACCCCCGAGTTTGGAAGCTCGGGGTCGATTCCTCTGTCTCCTGTGTGAGATACGTATCGACCCGGGATCCCACTAATAGGGATCTCATTAATAAAAGCTACCTCCTGCTGTTACATCAAGGCCGGCTACTTGTGATTCCTGGGGGCACCTCACTCCGAGATTGGAGCGAGAGACACGGCTCCCCGTTTACGCTCTTTCATTTGTTGTAAAAATATAAAAATAAAAAATTAAAGTTGTCTTTTACCCCGCTAGCTCTGGCACCGTAGTGTCCCAAGATAGATATCTTGGCAGATATCTTGGCAGAAACACATCCCCACTCCTCAGCGGCCCAGTGTCTCTTGCCACCACACACTTTCCTACAAACCCTCACATAAGAGAACACACAACACAATAATCTTTGACCCAATTGGTAAGATATAATTGCCCACTTAAACATACAAAGCCCGGTACCATCCATCCCTTAGGAACATTAATAACAACCTGTAAATACACAGAGCAGAATCTTAACGTCACCTGCCAAGGCTTCTCACTCTCTCCTCTTCCTTTCTCCCCTTTTTCCTCTAGTCTCCTCCTCTTCCTTCAAACTTCTCTCCTGCCCATCCTTCCTTCTCCTCCAATGATAGGCCTCCTTCTATTCTGTACCAGCCCCTCACCTGTACTATACAAATTCAATGGAGGTGGTTCTGGTGAAGTCACCGGAGTTCTGAGTAGTGACTAGGCAGCTGTCCTGGGGGCAGTGGAATTAGCATCAAAATACAGATAACTTCAGGGCAAACCACAACAACCCGTCAGGGTCTGCATCCTTAAAGAAAACTGATTCTCCCTCTTCCAGAAGCTCCAGAAGAAGATGACTGCCAACAGCTCCCTAGCTAGGGATGGAACTTCCTGTTCCCCTCCTCATTTCATGCTGGATTTTCTCTGGCCTGAGTCAGTGTAGACCTTATGCATGCCATCTGTCTCAACGGCTGTGAATTCATATGAGCAACTGCTCCACCATATCTGGAGGACTCTGCCCATGGCTTTAACAATCTTCCTACCCCAAGCCTGAGAGGCAGGAGGAGTGAATGTGCTATTTATACAGCAGAGTATTATTCAGCTGTTAAGAAAAATGAGGGGCTGGGGAGATGGTTCAGTGGTTAAGACCATGGACTGCTCTTCCAGAGAATCTGGGTTCAGTTCTCAGCACCCACATAGCTGCTCACAACTATATGTAACTCCAGTTCCAAAGGATCTGTCACTTCACACAGACACACATGTAGGCAAAATACCAAAGCACATTTTTAAAGAAACAAATAAATTGCCTTTTAAAAAAAGAAAAAAATGAAATCATGAAAGTCAAATATGAATTGGTAGAGCTACAAACAATCGTACTGAGTAGATAACCTAGACCCAGAAGAGAGACAAATGTTACATATTTCCGCTTACTTTCAGATGGAAACAATCATACTGAGTAGATAACTTAGACCCAGAAGAAAGACAAATGTGTGTTTCCTCTCATTTTCAGTTGTTAGCCTTGGAACTTCAGACTAACCTTCAAAAATCCCTCTGTGAGAAATACCGTACAGGTCAGAAAATTACCAAGGGCTCTTGTAAGGGAGAGACTTCAAGGGAGGGAAAATGGAGTAATATTGAAGAGAAATAATGGAACATTGAGGCTCTAACTGGGAGAGATATGGGAATGCAGGGTAGACTGGGAGGGCAACGAACAGAAAAGATAATTGAAAAGAAATCATATGCAAACCTGCTTCTGAAAACACATGTATCCATGCATGCATACGTATATACATACATACATGCATACATACACATATACATACAAATACAAACCCATGCATATATATATATATATATACATACATACATATATTTATTTAAGATGTAGTTACCCTATAATGGGGCAACAATGCCTCTACTAGGCACTACATGATAACAAATGAAAAACCCAGGGCCAGGAGTGGGTTACTTCTTTATAGTTGTTGATCAGTGAAGTCCCATTGACTCCTGAACATTGAGTTTTGATTTATATGCAGTTCTTGTAATTGCAAGTTTGCTAACCCATTGCACCATTGGAGGTATGATTTATATCTTATTCTTGTCATAACAAATTTTAAATATGATTGGTGACTCATTGCTCTCCTGATAATTGGAAGCACTCTGATTTTGAAATAAAGGTTCTCATGAACCCAGCGCAAACATCTTTGTTAACTATGCATCCTCTGAGAGACTTTAAGTGTTTTGAAATGTCTTGTGAAGAACACACACTTCCTGAATGTGCAGGAAGCTGACTAAGACCATGGGCTCCTTCCCCTCAGAGTTCCTCCAACCTGAGGGGAACAAATCCTGCCCACTCTTCACACATTTCTCTCCTCCTGCTTTGTTCTGAGATCCTTCTTTGTAGTTTAAAGGACACAGAACAAGCATACAACATGTTCAGAACCACAACCCAAGGACTGCTTCCACCCACTGACCCACTTCTGGGGTTCTGGAAGATTTCTTACTTGCTGAGGTCACAGCAAGCTACAACCAGCTAAGATATATGCTTTCCTGGATACTCTGTCACCAGCCAGAAGCCATAGCTTCATCTACTTCTCAGATTAAGAACAAGAATACTAGATCTATACAATTAGATGCCTTGGGCAGAGTGTGGAGGGGAGTGGTCTCTTTGATGTGTGATGCCTAAGGAAATATGCCCCTTCCTGGTCAGAAGGATGAAACTAAGCAGACATTTCTCTCAGGAGAAAGAGCCTAGGAAAACTTCCTTAAGCAAGACTTCAAAAGACACGGTCAGGAAAGAGCTTGGAGCAGTATTGAAGAAGATACTTAGGGCATGGTGCCTTCTGTACTTTCTACTTGGCCCTGGCTGTGAGGAATCCCTCTGCCCCATTAAACCTAACACCATTTTGGGGCACAAAACTTGGTTTCTCTTTAGGTTTTGAGGATCCATCTACCGGGTGTGTTTTCCTAACTACAAAAACAAGTGACAGGCTAAGACCTTCCATATTGCAATTGGAGGGATAAAGGAAGACACATGCGCGCTGACTCACACACACACACACACACACACACACACACACACACACACACACACACACACACCTCATATCTGTACTGTGGTGTTTGGATGAAAATGGCCTCACAGGCAACTCCCCTGCAAGGCATAGAGTACATGAATCATAGAGAGAAGACCGTGCCTATGTTTCTCATTGGGACAAAGAAGCCTTTTCATAAAAGAAAGGATCTTTCACCAGGATTATCTTTGGGGTACATGCCTTTTTTACCCTTCTGTGGGCAAGCTTCCCTCACACCCCAAACATTACAGCTTCAGCCACAACATGGGGCTGTTTCCAAAGTGAAGTTGTAATGACCCTGTCTGCATTGGTTTGGCCAGATAACTCAAGCAGAAGCAATCACTGTGAGCACACATCAGTTATGATTTCAAATGAAATTAAAATAATTCAAATTCTGTAATGCATATCTGGCTTTCCAATCCACAGTCACTATGATGAAAGAAAACATCCTTCCTCCTCCTCTTTTTCTCCTTCTTCCTCTTCTTGTTTTCTTGGGGTCTGTTTTGTGTCAACCATCTAATCCTGGACACGGGTCTTGCCCTGGTGTGTAGTTGATATATCCAGTGACACTCTTGAAGAAAGCTGATTTTCCCTCTCCCAGCAAGTATCAATTACAACTGGAGTTTTGTTTTTCTTTTTTGTTTGGCTTTGTTTTTTGTTTGTTTGGTTTGCTTACACATGGACTCTGTGTCCACTTTCATTTCTCCATGCTGGGATTCTGTCTGGTTTGACCTTACAGGTCTATGCATATATGTGACATACAGTCTCTACACTTTCATATGACCATCGGTCTGTCCTATTTGAAAAAAAAAAAAACACTGTTTTTTTAAGAGTCATCATCATGTCTGGCTCTTACAACCTTTGTGCCTCTTCTGCCACATAGATCACCCAGCTCAGCGTCTTTGGTAAAGTTATATTCACTAAGCATCCAGCACAATCTGGGCATCAAGCTGAGCTCTAGAAGTTCATTGGATAGTGAGTGGGTGAATCACAGCTCATGGAAGGTCCAAGATGAGCAAATGAAACTTTAAAGAGAGGATCATGGTTTAAACTATCCCATTAGGGCTGATTCTGATCCAACTCCTGTTCCAACCTCTGAAGCTGAAATGAAGGAACTAAATCCTGGAGATACCTCAATGACACAGCACAACACAGGGTCTTTCCAACAAAGCTCTGCTCTGTCCTCAGCCACTAACACTTTAAAGTAGAGGCCAAATCAGGTGTGTATTGTGTGGCACTATTCCTGGAGAGACATGATGAAATATTTATTTACCCCACACTAATAACAGACCAAAGTCACAATATCATCAAAGTTCAACTTGGGGGAACCAATGAATGTTATCAAGGTTATCATAGTAGTATGTGTAAAGGGTTATTTAAAGGAGCCAATTCACCAAAGCCTACCCACCCCAGCATGGCTAAAAATTTGTGGAAATCTGGAGCTTACTGAATAATTTGCTGGCAGCTCAACAGGTTGGAAAGTATCTCATCCAGACAACTCAACTGGTATCTGCTTCATCCTGCTATTGCTACTGAACTAAGAGTGACTCTTAGCATGTCTTATTGGTTATTTAAGCTTAAGGAGGGAGGAGTCTAATAAATCTAGTCAGTTTCAGGGATTTCCTGAAGCTTTTGTGCTGTGTGGGTCTTCAGTTTTAATGAGCTTTTCTTCAAAGTAGAAGGTTTTAATCTCTGAGGAAATTGCTACACAACCATGAGTTTGAAGCACATATGTCTCTTTCAGCTTTGTTCTGGACTCCTCTGGCCAAGTTTCCCTGACCATCTTGGTAGTAGTCTGCTAAGAACCATTGTTAGAGTTACATTCACTCAGTACCTATCATGGTATGGGAACCAGGCTGGGCCTCACAGGTTCAGGTGGAAAGAGACTCTCTATTCACAAGAGGGCCAGGATGAGCAAATGGAAAAACAAACTAATATTCATTGTTTCCTGAGCTAGGTGCTTGCAAGCCAGAAATGTCATATTGCACTGTTTCAGAACATGATACAGTTCCCACTTCAATAACTCTCAACTGAACAATTCAATAGAGGAATTCAGTTGGGATGAGTTTGTCCAAAGCCATTCTCTCTAGAGGTAATGATCACAGTTTGTAAAGACCTATCTACCTTGAATCCCACTGGACACACAGAAAGCAAGGAAGAACATTTGGCCAGGCGATACCAAAGCCTCTAGCCAAGATGTCCTCACGTGGGCAGTTTCTCATCAGTACTATACTCTGTTCCATTCTCTAAAGGAGACACCCTTCGAATTCCAGTTGGTCTTTTCTCTCTAACCCAGCAGTGAGAATTTTCTATGTACTTCCATTTACACGCCTTATTTTCAGCAAGATTAACAGCTGTCCAAGGATAGCAGTTTAAGATCCAACACACAGCAGGAATTAAATAAGTGTTGCCTCAGATGAAATGTATTGAAGTCAAAGATGGTAGCACTGTGTTTTTCAAATAGGTAACATTGTGTTTTCCAACTAGATTCACACTCACTAACAAAGAAGCGTAAGCAGGTCACAGGTGATTCTTGGCAGTGACATCACATAGCAATTTCCTGCTCCCATTAATGTTCTAGGTGATTCATTCACTTTTGTCTTCCTGCACGCTTGACTGGAGGGAACATAACCAGAAAAGGGGGGGGGGACCTGATAGAGACTCTTAGTCATCCCCTGAGATTAGACAAGTCCCCATCCAGAGTCACACATCGGAAATTAACATCCCTGCTGGAGTACATTGTGGAGAGCATTTGCAAGAGAGAAGTCAGTCTAATAGCTGGGTGCTACACATAGTAATTACCAGAAACAAATGGAACAGGGTAGGTGGGAGGCAGGGGGATGCAACCACAGAGCAGGCATGCTGTGTTAGACACAGGATCTGAAAACCTGAGGTCTCTGACCCTTAGCTGGGAACAACTAAGACCTGAAGGAAGACCTGAAGAGAGAAATATTTGTACACAGAGAGCCACTGCTACCCGGTGAGTTAAGAGATGGATTAAAAGTGGCATGGGGCCTGAGAAATCAAAACTCAAAATGCCCAAGAGAAACAGAGGAATCCAGCACCAACAGGCAATGGATGGCCTTTCCTTTTACAGCTGGAAGTGGAAGGATTTCCTTACCTCCCTTACAACCACTTTTGAGATTCTCATCTTGCTTTCCTCACGCAAATCCTCACCTTCCTCGTTCTAATCTGTGCCTTTCCCTTTTCCTATCCTGAATTCTAAGTGAGCATGCCCTTAATGGGAACCAACATACCTGAAAGATTAAAGTGGCATTTATCTCAGCGGGCAGGGGCCATGAAAAGGGACTGTTTAAAATGAGTTTGGGGTATTACTGAGCTCTGTGCCCAATGCCTGCTGCAAAGTCTTGAAAGCATTGCATCGGAGTGTGCCCTCACTGACTAGAAGCTGTGTGAATCCGCTCCCAGGGACAAGAAACAGGAGGAGCTTCATATGGGAAGTCCCCTCCACTGCATGCAGGTGCAGGCGAATGTTAAGAATGTTGCCACTTCAATATAGGATCCTTGGGGCATGTAGACTCTAGAAGACTAAAGGATGGACCCTTCCTTTAGTTTGAGGTCCAGGAAGCCTGGCTTCCACCATTATGGAAAGGCACTCATGGACTACGTGGATTCTTTCCCTCCATGGAGCTCAGATGAAGAAAACATAAAACATTAAAAAATAAAATAAAATAAAATAAAATTAAATAGAGGATTTGGCCAGAACCTAGTGACTCTTCTATGAATAGCTGAACTAATACAATTTTATTTATAGAATGAAATCCTGAGGATAAATGTAAATGTGAAAGATGAAAGTAAAATAATAGGATTGGTTTTTAAATGTGAGTATAGGAGACTAAATTCTCTCTCTCTCCCCTATGTGTGTGTGTGTGTGTGTGTGTGTGTGTGTGTGTGTGTGTGTGTGAACAAACATGCATTATACAAGTTGCAAAAATGCTGTGGTAAATGCACTTTTGTGAATTGGAGTTGTAGCTATTTGTCTTATATACAAAGATCCTGTGTTATCCAAATACCACAAAAATCTAAATTAATTACTTGTTTACTTGTTTTTGATCTCTTGCCTCTGACTACTTTTTCCCCCATGTTTTCCCTAACTGAAGGTCTGGAACTTTTGATTGACAAGGCACTTCTGTCTCTCAATTTACTCCTCTGTCACCCCACTTCCTCCCAGAGAGATGTCTGTTACACAACAGCCAAGTGAAGCAGGAGGTTAGAGTCATCTAAGTCATTTCCTTTTGACACCATGAGGAAGAGAAAGAAGGAACTGAAGGGTTAACTTTAAAGGCTATGCTATGTGAGCTGAGACCTGGAGGTCCAATGGGTCTGCAGAGGGAAAATAGGGAGGAAAGAACGGTCAAATCAGAAACCAGACTCCCTGAGCAGACAGAACTGGAGGCGGAGAATGTTGGAGGAGGGTTGACAGGTGGATCCCTGAGAGGGCTTTCAATGATGACTGCTCCTGTGTGCTTGGTATATATATATGTTTCTATCACCCAAGAATTCCATCAGTTTTGCCTATTTACAAGTATTCTCACTGCAGTCTAAATTAGTGTAAATGTGTGGCTGGATGCAATGACTTTGCCCTCTTACATAGAAAGGTTTATCTGACCTCTTTTAATTAGCATAAGTGGATTTGTGCAAGCTGTGTTTTATAATTTAAAAAAAAAATCAGCCCATATAATATATACACCTTTTATCCAGTGTGTGTCACCCTGCACATCTATTGCTCTTAGAGAGTCCTTTCACATGGCATCACCAGGTTATGCTGTGTGGACATGCTCCCATCTGCCCAGTCAGCTGATGATGGACAATTGAGGAGATGCTGGTTTGACTACTGAGTAACAGCCGTGTACATCTCCTGTACACATGGGACCCCTGAGTTCATACTTGGGATTTAGCTGCTGATGAGCACATGCAAGAAAATTTTGGAAGCTGTCTGTCCCAAATGACCTTAATCTGGGCCACACCTTCTGCTAGAGACCTACATAAGGACATTGGAAGAAGGAAGACGCCCTCTTCTTCACCTGCCTGCTTTGTGGGACTGAGCAACTGCTGTATTCTTGGACTTCCATTCACAGGTGCTACTGATGATTATTGGGGAGTTGGACTACAGACTGAAAGTCATCAACAAATTCCCTTACTATATAGAGACTACCCATAAAAGAACCCTGACTAACACAACGTCCAATGACTGAATATCAAAGTTCCTGTAATCAACTTCATTCCTATCCCCAATACCCTGTGGAGTTTGTCTTTTAATTTACTCTACACCCTTATAAATTGTAAGTGAGAATCTTGTAGATATCTTCTGTCTGTGTGTTGGTGCCCTATGCCTGCACCAACACGGTACTGAGAATCGAGCGAAAGCCTGTGGGATTAAAGAAACACACACACAGGTTATTCGTATCAAGCCAGGAGAGGAAGAGAGAGACTCCTGTAGCTTTATTCACCACTTATATGCCCAAGTTCCCCAGGTAGAAATTATCTGGGAAGCACACTGGGAAACCCTGGCTCATGACTACCTGGCTCCTGACTTCAGTAACAAAAGACCGACTACGTGACCTGAATTAATTAGGGAGAAATCTGAGAAGACCAGCCTAAATCAAAGGCTGAGACAAAGCAAAAGGCAGGAGCAAATTGACCACCGCCCAGGTGTGTCCCAGGTGTGTTGGTTCCACTAGCATCAGCCAGACTCAGCAGGGGTCATGCGGTGGAGACTCCGGGTGTTTGCTCAGGAGATACTTGGTATTTGTACAGGCTGAAAGCATTCCTTGATTGTTATCTTCTTGTGCCATAAATTCATGCGAGAGGCTTTTGTCCAACAATCTCAAGACTTTATGGCAGGCATCGTAACTGTGGCCATACAGTCACAAAGGGGCCAGGCCCAAATCCAATATGGCTCCCTACATCTGTGGACACCTGTTCTTTATAAATAAGGATTTCAGCCTTAACTGTGTCAAGATTCTTGTTGAATGGTTAGTGCTTCCATGGCTGTGGTGTGGAAGCTTAGGGCTTTGAGGACAAGAAGGTATTTCCCTTTTGTTTTCTGAAAATTGTTTCATTTCATGTTTAATCATCATGAATTCATTATCCTGCACAGCCTGACTTGGGCAAGCTGTGCTTCTTTCTATGACTAAGTAAGATCTCAGTAACTAAGGTCTCAGCAACCAAGTAAGACCTCAGTAACTAAGTAAAACTGCCCCTGGAATCTCAGCAACCAAGTAACTAAGTACCATCTCAAACTCGGTAACTAAGATCTCGGTAACTAAGATTTCAATAACTAAGTAAGATCTCAGGACCTAAGTAAGATTTCAGTAATGAAGATCTTAGTAATTAAGGAAGATCTCAGTAACACCTCACAGCAACGTCTGTTAGAAAAGCTGGATCGAGTTCAACTGAGAAAAGAGAATCCTTGTGTTGTAGAATGGAGACAGAATGGAGAACTTACATTTTCATCATGGTAGTGGCAACTCAGAGCTTGTTACAATCAATGAGATTTTTGTGACAAAACTGATAGAATTCTGGAAACAGAGAGTTCTGTCCTTAAGCTGATGAAGTGTCTGCAGGACAACGCTCAACACACATCTGCTCTACATCACAGTCCTGAGAGCTGTCTCCTCAGGTCAACAAGGAGGACAAGGATGTTCACTGGGGACACTGAAGAGGATACTGCAATTTGACATAGTAAAATTAATAAAACAATGTTAAATACGAAGAATAAGTATTAAATACCCATCGTGTCATTGTTCAAATATTGTTTTATATAAACAAGATGAAAAATATCTTCATTAAAAGTATTTAAATAAACACATTTAACAGGCTTGTTGATGGTAACAAGTGAGCAAAGATGAGAGTTTTGGAAGATATTTATGGTGGCTTCAGAAACATAACAACAAAATCTCCAGAAAACTATAAGATTTCTCCTAATTTTTTTTAATTAAATAGCGATGAATTAGAAGACTTTATGTAAAATTGAAGTAGAAGTTTCTGGTTGTGTCACGTGGTGTGTTGATGAGACAAGGCCCCTGGGAGGGAGTATAAATAAACACAAAGGACAGTGTCAGGGCCTAGTGCTTGTAATGCTTCAGTAGTCTCAAATCTTCACTTAGTCGAGAGAGGCATGGCAGAGAAGTTCTAGGGTCCTACTCACTCCTGCTGACTCATGCCAATTTGAGGAGGAGTCCTGGCTGTTTCTGCTGGAATATGTCATGCTGATTCATGTTTGGTATCCTGACACTATTGAATTGAACTGCTGGTATCCTGACAAAGGAGATTGGAATCACTCCCAAAGAACTACTTCTAAACAGATACACATCCCCTTGTCCTATTTACTATCTTTTCTCCCCTACCTTTGGATGGTGGGCTAGAAGAGGAGTCAAAGCATTTGAGAACCCTTATTAAACATAAAATAGTAAGAGTCTTCCCTAAAATGGTCTAATTTTATGCTACTTCATTCAATAAAAATCCAAAGCAGTATATATTCTGTTATTCGTTTACTCTTTTGTTGTGTTGTTGTACTGTTGTGCTATTGTGTTGTTGTGTTATTGTGTTGCTGTGTTATTGTGTTATTATGTTGTACTATTGTGTTATTATGTTGTTGTGTTATCACATTGTACTGTTGTGTTATTATATTGTTGTGTCGTGATGTTGTGCTTTTATGTTATTGCCTTATTATGTTGTGTTGCTGTCTTGTTGTGTTGTGCTGCTGTGTTACTGTGTTGTTGTGTTATTATGTTATACTGTTGTTATTATATTATTGTGTTGTGGTGTTGTGTTATTGTGTTGTTGTGTTGTATTGTTGTGCTGTTGTGTTATTATGTTCTTATGTTGTGTTGTTACGTTTTAGTTCCTAACATTTTGGATCTCACTATGTGGTTCACATAGTCCTGGGATTCACTCTGTAGCTGAGGTTGGGTTTGAAATCTTACTACCTTTACTTCCAAGGGCTGGAGTTTCAGGGGTGAGACATTGCACCTGGGCATCTTGTCCAAATCTATGTCATATTTTATAAAGCATGGGAAGGGAGCAGTGTTCCAACACCACTGTACCTCTTACTCTTTATGTGCATTTTTATCTCTTTCTATGAGCTCTCCCTTTATAGTAAGCTTCAGGGAATATTTTATGATATAGTTCTTGTGTGCATTTTGTTATTTATTTCTCCAGTTCTTTAAGTGATATTATATATTTTGCTTTCTTTTCAGATGTGATTCAAAGAGCATAGCATATTGTTGCAACAAAATGATATAAATCTGGCAAACAATGAAATTGAACCACACGCAAGAAGATGTCCTAATAATTCTTTTTGATTTAAGCCAAAAATGTCACAAAATTAATTTCACTCTACTTGAAACAATTACTTGTTTTATTGATTTGCAGAAAAAAATGACAATAGTAAAAATTGCACCAGAGTCCAACTTGTCTATGCCTAACTTGCAATGGATTCCAAATATTTTTATAAAATTAAATTTCTAAAACTAATCTTGATGGAAATAATGGCCAAAACAATAGCTATTAATAAATCAGAAAAGGTAAATTTTATGTGTATAGCAAGCTATCAAATCATCAGTATGGTATAAATTATCAATATAATATGAAATGCCCATTGAAAACACTTCAGTGAAAGTTTATAGTAGAATGTATAAAGCTAAAAAGACAATATATGATTGAGATTTTCTATAAGTCATTCAACTACACAGCAAAGGAATTTGAGCAAGGAAGCAAGGAAGCAAGCCTAGGAATGGCTCACCAAGAAGACTTCTAGGAAACAAGAGGAAGCTCTTTTGACAATGGCAGAGTAAGGCGCTTGTCTATGGGTTTGGCAGAAGTCATTTTCTTGTTCTGTTCCTTTAGTAGAACAATAGCATTTAGTATTTCCCTTGATCCATGTCCTATCTGGTCTCGTGCTCTTGACTATCCACGCAGTGTCAGGCATGGGTTCCGTCTCACGGAGTGTGCTTTAATCCAGTCGGATAGTGGTTGTTTACCACCACAACTTTGTGCCACCATTGCACCCACATGTCTAGCAGGCAGGCTACCATCACTGTAGATTGTTGCTGGGTTGGTGTTTAGCTTTCTTCCTTTGGTAGTATCCAGAGTAACTTCCAGTACCATGAACATGTGTCAGCAAGGCTCTAGTTAGAATCCAGCTTGATTTCTCTGTGTTCGATGAGATGTGCAGAGGTTGTCTTCAGAAATAAGACCTTACCATCAGTTTGTGTGGAGCAACCAAGAGCCTTGGCAACAGTCTGAGCTGTTTGCAGGTCTCCATAGGGGATCCCTTTGACCAACAATACAGATAAATGTAACTCATTCCCGGCACTTGATGACAAAACAACAAAAAGAAAAGTCTAGAAATGTCATACTGCCTCCCCCGTTATTTGATGACTACATTTACATTTCTTTCCCATTCGTGTGTAGTATTGCTAAAACCTGCACCCTGCAGAAATTTTTTTTACCTAAAACTGCAATGCAAGCATTTCTCTGACTGAACTGTGATGTTGGCTCAGTCTTATGATTCCCCTCCCTCCTCAATTGCAGCTTCCTCATAAAAGACCCGCTGCCTCTCACTAGGAACCAAGCTGAAGAGAAACATCTGACCCTCCTCTGCAGTAGAGAAAGACATCACATGTGGGCTCAAATGAGGGCAATGAAAATTCATTTTTATGATTACATATGCACATGCAGCAGAGAAGAATCAAGAGAAGAATGCAGTCTGTCCCGAAGAAGGTCTGAAAAGAACAGGCATGGAACAGTTGATTAATGAGCTTGTCAATGGCTACTGGCCATGCCTAGCTTAGCAAATGTGACTGAAGGTCCTCTGGGACCTGGGTACTGGTCATTACTGCCAAATGGACAGCAGCCTCCTGGGTTAATTTAGTGCTACATGAGCACTGGATCCCTGCTGCTTTGTTCATTGGCTGCTCAGAGTAAAGATGGGTTTAACGTTTAACCCAACAGCAGATGCAAGTGGCCTTTGCACGCATGTAAGAAAGGCTGTATCATGGGCACACAGGCATGAATAGACCAAAAGCCACACAATTTTGCAGAAAGCTGCAAGGTGAGACGCTAATACCTTCATGGTCACACAGCTGATCAGTGGGAGACTCGGAGCAGAGAACAGGCTGTACTTGCTTATCCACCAACTCTGAGCATCTGAATCCTGGACAGTGAAAACGTTCCCACACCAACTATGGACTATTTTGGGGAGGGGTTGTAAAAGTTATATACATGCACATACTATACACACACACACACACACACACACACACACACACACACATACCACACACCACACACGGGATAGGGAAGGGAAGAGAGAGAGAGAGAGAGAGAGAGAGAGAGAGAGAGAGAGAGAGAGAGAGAGAGAGATATGCTGGCACTGGGTATTCTGGGTCTCATAGGGAAGAAGCTTCAGCACCTCAGAAGTTCAGAGTATTTGCTACATGCATTTCAACAAGGAGATGAGCTTATCGCAAACAGATAAACAAGGAGCCAGGTTCAGTTAATCTCTATAGGAGCAGTTTCTCCCAGGAATAAATATCTGGGGATAGAAAACTATGGTGGACATTTCCTGAACACTGTCAATGCTCACACACGGACCAGAGAAAGGCATTGCCATCCCCCTGAGCATCACTGATGGAACACTTTGTCAGAACCCTGACACTGCAGGGACATGACATGGCACCGCCCTTGTCAATAAAGCATACTCCCTGAAGACATCCCTCACTCAGGGCTTGCTCTGCCACCACAACCTATTTTAAACGCACAGATGCCACAGTGGTTAATAGAACACAGGATCCTCTAGAACTGTTAGTGCATTTGCATAGTTTAGTTCTTCAATTAGTATTTATTTAAAGTACAAGCATTTCACCAGTATCCCTGTAGGCTAATATTACAAAAAGTATTTTACTAAACAAGTTAGCAGCCATTACCCCAATACTCACCCATTTCTTACTCTCCACTTGCAAAAGTAAAAGAACGTTTTGGTGGAAATACGAGAACATTTGAGAATTCCTTTCTTTCCCCAATCTAAGATAATTGGGGCATTTTGTGGCTTCCACTCAATAGCCCATCTGTGTGGTGACAGTGAACACGTACAAGTCTCCCTGAAAGGCGGCAATTGCGGTATTGACTGTGCCGGTAAGTGCCGGTATTGTACCTGTGAATCGCCATGTAAATGAGCACAGGGTATGTGGGAGAGAAATCATTTCATTAGGAAGCAAAGCTGGAAGTCTAAGCCACTCGAATCCTTGCTAGCATCACAAACTAACTTTTAATGCATCTTTAAAACAGAACAAACAAAGGAACAAAGTCACTTTGCTTTAATTGTCTGCATCTAGAATAGAATTTTTTCCATTGTTGACAAAGGACTCCAAGAGTCCAGGTAGAATAACATCTTTCTTTGCAAACAAGACATGTCAGGAAAGCCTTAGCTCACAAAGTCCGATGTTGATGAATGGTGTGTGGTTGTTGGATGCTCCCCAGCCAGTGAAACAGAAGCCATCAGTCTCCGTATACTGATGATCTGACTGGGTCAAATTAATTTTAGATGTATCCATGATCACTTAAAAACGAAGTAATTTTATAGAGGCCATCCTTTCTCACCCTGGCCAACTATGTCTGCAAACTATGTCTGTAAAAGTCACGTGCAAAGTTTCTTGGGTACCTGAAAGCAACGTGATCAGATTTGCCTCAGCCTCAACTCTAGACAGAACTGTGCAGGCACGCTCAGCTGGGGGCCGGGAGAGAATGTCTGAACAGAAGAGGAGAGTCAAGCAGACCATCCCTGGTCACAACAGCCTTCTCTCATCCCACTGAAACAGAGCTGGATGCTTTGGATTTTGGAGAAGTTTGCAGGCTTTCAAAAACTTAAGGACCTGGTGTCACCACATGCTCCTGCCACTGGAGACTTGTCAATAGCTGGCCGAAAGACCAAGGGGCCAAATACAGCTGTAGAGGGCTAGGTTGCCCCATTTTACTGTTTGTTTCTTCAAATTACACACCAGACAGGAGACCTCAGTCCTCAGACTCTGATTGTCACTCCAGTGTATCTAAGTTTAACAATAGACAGCAGCATAAGGACAATAGAAATTTTTCCTTTTTTTTTCTTCTTTCCTTCCTTTCTTCCTTCCCCAAGATAGTTTTTTTTTTTCTATGTAGCTCTGGATGTCTTGGAACTCACTCTGTAGATAAGGTTGTCCTCAAACTAAGATCCATTTGTCTGTGCCTCCTGAGTGCTGGGATTGAAGGCATAAGCCACCAACCCCTACTAGAGTAGCAGTATTTTAAAGCAACAGGCATTTACTCTCTTGCAGCTTGCATTGCCTTTGACAGTGATTGTCCCTTCTGAAGGCTCTTACAGAATCAAAGGAGAGGCTGATGTAGATGATTCAGGCTACACGGGGGGGGGGGGGGGTAGGAGAGATGGAGAATGGGGGCCTTGGACTTTGAAGAAGGGGCACTCAGAGGCAGGATATTGTTATTCACTGCATACATGGGAGCTGTTTGGAGGAGACTGGAGACAGCAGGATCTGCATTGGTGAAGGAGTGGAGGGCTGTGACTTTAAAAATATGGCTAAATCCTTTGTCCAGTAGCCCAGCAGTCCCCCCCCCCCATACCCCCTAGAGGAAGCACCCGGGAGGAAGTAACCAGCAAAGCAGATATGTGTTCTGCAGAACCATGGTACATCAGAGCTTAAGTGAATTCAAAGGACTGAGTTTCTCTTGAAGCTTATCACTTAGCAACGAACCCCTCAGCTTTGAAGAACCTGGGTCTGCAATGAGCAGGCAAGACTTGATTCTGTTGTGCTCCTCTAAGATCATCTTGAACCAAAATACTTGCTTATTTTCCCTTGAAAGATGCTTACAATGGCACTCAAATATAACCAACATTTGCCTATGTGGTCTTGCATCCCACTCACAACGAAGAAAGCATTCCTGGTGCTCTAAACTTAGCCAGGTACCTGGAGCTAGTAAGGTCACGGGTCTAAGAAAATCTACTTACGGCTGCTTATGGCCACTTTGTTAGGTCAGCACAATGTCTCACTACATTCTAAATATTATCTTTATAACTACAGATAAGTGTAGACACCATCCCTCAAAACAGAAGCCTCTTTTTACAGCAAATGGAGACCATCACAAAACCATAACTGGAGAGGTCAATGGATCTTTGGGAATCCAGACCCAATAGATAAGTCTACATTATAACTCCTACATCTATGGCTCAGGTAACATTGCAGAAAAGGGAAAGTAAACAAGGAGGAAGGGGGGGAGGGGGAGGGGAGGAGGGGGAGGAGGGGAGGAGGAAGATGAAGATGAAGAGGAGGAGGAGAAAGGTATCAACCTGACAGTTCTCCTTTGGTTAATGTGACTACAATTCTATGTCTTTGCAGAAATAATAAAGGGAATTTTTTGTTTGAAATACCAGGTATGATCCTTGACAAATACACAGCAGCTGAATGCTGAACCACCAGGACTATAGCTGTGGTTCATCAGTACCAGCAGCAAACTTAGAGACCACCTCTGACAGACACCAGTGTTTCCCAGTTAAAAAACGGTATCTTGACTACATTGCATGGTCGACAAGGGCCACATGAGAGCTGAGCACTCACTTCCCTCTCATGAGGTATTAGATGCTTTTCTGTTGCGGTGATAGAAAGCCTCAACAAGGAGAGGGAGAGAGAGAGAGAGAGAGAGAGAGAGAGAGAGAGAGAGAGAGAGAGAGAGAGAGAGAGAGAACAGAAAAACAGAAAATAGAGCCAGACTCTTCACCCTACCCCTAGTGACAGACTTCCTCAGTAGAGCTCTGTCTCCTAAAGTTTCCATAAGGTCCCAAGCTCACATACACACACACACACACAGAGAGAGAGAGAGAGAGACAGAGAGACAGAGAGAGAGACAGAGAGAGACAGAGAGAGACAGAGACAGAGACAGAGAGAGAGAGAGAGAGAGAGAGAGAGAGAGAGAGACAGACAGACAGACAGACCTTATGATACCTTATGCCAGCCCAAAGTTGGGTGAAGGGAGCTCATACTATGGACACAGTGTTCCCTAAAAGACTTATAATTTTATATCTGACACATTGGAGTCTATACATAGTCCCCTTCCTATCTCAGTATAAGCATTCTGGGTTTTGCCCCTTTCTGACAGAAGATGCAGTTTGAGGAGGAATGGGCTGACCCAGGAAGAAAGTGAAAAAAGGAAAGGGACTCTGGACTTAAAGGCTAAAACAGCCACACAGCTAATGGCTTTGGTGTATTTCCATCTCAAAGTCCTGGGGGATGTAAAGGAATGAGGAGACAGAGACAGTTGGCCGGAGGGGATTTGTTAGGCTGTAAAAGCTCAGCAAACCCCCTCCTTCTTGCTCTAACAAATAGGACAGTTGTCTCTGTCCACTTGGGCTGCTAAAACATTATTTGCCAAGAACAAGAGTGTGTTTCTGATCTTTACAGAAGCTGCAGAATCCAGGACTGAAGTGGTGACTCTTGTCCTGGTGAGGGGAAGGAAGACTGTGCCCTTCCATGAGAAAGGTCATCTATTTACTCGTTCCATAAGAGAAGTAACTGTCTATGAGGAAGGAGCCTTCATGACCCAGTCAAGTCTAAGAAACTCACCTCTCAAAAGTCTGCCATCACTAACAGCTTAAATGCAGTGGAGTCATATTCAAACCATAGCAGCCGTTCATCACTGGAGTACACACCAACAAGGCATGTCAGAATTCCAATACAATGAAAAGCCAGCTAGGCATTGGCTCCAGCAAAGAGAGCTGAATTCATTGCACACGTAGATGTACTGAAATTGCTCCTTGGGGAGGCTCTGCCACTGCCTTGCATACATCCTGGAAATTGATGAGCATTATACTTCACTCACTTGGATGTCTGCAAGCATAATTAATTAGCAGGGATTTAAGCCACTGGGATGAAGCTCACTTTTCATTACTCACATTCTTAAAAGGCTTCGAGGAGATTTAATGATTCTTAGAGTTTTAAGGTGACTATCTCATATATTATGTCCCATTCATGGGGTGGGGGCTGGCTTCATTTGTTTGATCTTCTATTCACAGCAAATTTTGCAATGTGTTCAAATCCTATGATGAAATTGAAAGTCAACATTCTCTTCTAATTTCAGAAAATTTCCACGCTATAATTGCCATCTCACGGTTAAGGCTCACTCTTTATCGGTCTCTCTGTGCAGTTATAGATGATAAGAGTTAATATTAGAAATTGTGTGATATTGAGCTGTCCATTTTAAAACTTGTGCTGGGAACTCAATGAGATGTTAAATGAAAAGTAATTTATGTATACTCTGTACCGCTCCGTGAGGTGTCCCCCTCCAGCTCTTGCATTTTTGCTTCCTACCACATTTTTCACTGTCTAAGCCCCTGGTCCTGATGGTGAACCTAGTCTTCAGTTCTGTGGATGGACCCTTTTATTAGCCATGCTCAATTTTCCAAATCCATTTTGCCATAGTGCCAGTTTGAGCAGGAAAACAAGACTCAATTGACACTAAGACCTGGTGTTTGATTCTTGGAGAAAGAGAATATGCCCATACCCCCTCTGCATGTGTGAGTATGTGTGTACATGTATGTATACATGGGTGAGAATGGCTCATACTATGGACAGACTTTCCCCTAAAAGAGTTGGAGTCTATACATAGTCCCCTTCCTTTCTCAGTATAAGAGTTCTGGGTTTTGCACATTTCTGACAGCAGGTACAGTCAGAAACAGACATGGCAGATGGGTAACACAGACAATGGAGGCTCTTTTAAATGTGAGCAAATAACAACTGACATCTTAACAACCATCAAAACAGAAGTCACACAATCAACACCTCCAATAACTATGGGGAGTGTGAGAAGGGTCGTAAGTAAAACCCTGCACCAACTGGAGATATCTTGCAGGAATAAAACTTAAATTACATCTTCTATACAATAAAACTATGGAATGCTTACAACAGCAAACTGAAAGGTATTCTTACCATATAGGTCTGACAGAGAAGTTATCCCACACACATGGTTTGACATTCAAGGGAAAATAAGAGCCAAGAGAATGGAGTATATGCATAAATCCAAATGAAATTAGCATTGCATAAATTAAAATGTATGTTAAGATTAAAGCAAACAAGTTAAACCTACAATAATCGTAAATAATATAAAAAAGATTAATCTAAGTTCACGTATTACAAAGATCTTTTTTACAAAAAAGGTTGAAAGTATTGGACTATTTTAAAGATAATATAATTTCTAGGAAAAATAATAAAATTGGACATTCATAGAACTTGGAAATGAGTGTTTTAGTTTGTGTCTGCTATGAACAGACACCATGACCAAGGCAACTCTGATAAGCACAACATATAATTGGGGCTGGCTCACAGGTTCAGAAGTTCAGACCATTATCATCAAGGCACAAACATGGCAGGATCCAGGCAGGCATGGTGCAGTAGGAGCTAATTTCTTCCTCTGATGGCTGCAAGCAGAATACTGGTTTCCAATCAACTAGGATGAGGGTCTTAGAGCCCATACCCACAGTGACACAGCCACTCCAACAGTGCCACACCTTCGCCGTTCCCTGTGCCAAGCATATACAAACCATCACAATGAGGGAAGATAAAAATTTTAATTATTAATATTAAAGAAGCTCTGAGAGAAAAAAACTACAGGAAGTTGGATACCCTGCCACAAAGTGGGATGTAACATCTAAAAGCAAGTGTGCCAGCAACTTCTGTCTCAGCATAGTGCTCCTGTGATAAGCAGGGATGATATCAGATAAAACACAATAAGCAATATGCGTATCAGATAATGGGCAGGTTGAGTCTGTCAGCTCTCGAGCCACTATGAAAGGCTGGGTTCACAGTAAATACTCACTGGTATAATGCCAAGTACTGAGAGAAAAATAGAAGTCATGGGTGTGGCTACGGTATTTGGTGGAGTTATACACTGCTGATATAGGCACTTGCCTCAGTCTCACAGATACCATCTACAAGGAAATAGTGTGACTGCAGATTGCCTCAGAGGCAGAGTGATATCCTCAAGTCTGCAAATCCCCAACCTCAATACTCACCAAAACAATAAAACCCCCTTAGTGAAATCGGTGACAAACATGTCAGGAGGGCAGCAATGTGAAACTTTAGTTTTGAACTAAGGAACAATATTGCCTGTTCCTCTCAGAAATGGATTAGTGCGTTAAGTCAGCATGGCAGGACGGAATTAACAATATAAAGGGAGGATAGATGATGAGGTCTAAGCAGAATGGCACAACTCTTAACTCCAGCAATCAGGAGGTGGAGGGAGGGATCTTAGCTCCAGGTGAGACAGCCTGGTCTACAGTGTATGTGGGCTCCATTACAAGTCAAGGATGAAAGGAGGGAGAAAGGGAGGGAGAGAGGGGAAAATAATTAAAATAATGTGTGTGATGGGAGATGATATGGTCTTTGAACCAGGATTTTCACATAGAAAAAAAAATCCATAAATAGTTTATTAGAACTTACAAAGTAATTTAGTAAAATTTAAGTTTGTTAGAGCAAAATGTATGAAAAACGAATCTATTTTATGGAACAACAAAAAATGTTATAAAAGAAACACAAAAAATGAAAACTGTGTTAACAAATAATAATGAAATAATTTTAAAAAATGCAATAACTTAATAGGGAAGTGTTTGAATGTCGTTAAGGCATATTACAAAAAAAAAAAACACCCAAAAATGAAAACCACCAGCTGATATACTCAATTTTTTAAAGATTCTTCTCAATTTTATTTACAGAATCAATTAAACCCAATTACTATCATAGACAAATTTTGAAAAACTTGACCAAAATATTCTAAATTTATATGGGCATTGCCATAGTTTTCAGGTTGATGTTTCTTCAAGACCCATATGTCAAAGACCTTGTCTGCAGAGTGGCGCTGGGGAAGGTTGGACTCCTTTAGGATCTGGGAGCCTGGAGGGGGTGCTTTAAGTCTTTGGCGGCATCTTCTTGAAGAGATGTTTAGAACACCAGACCTTTGCTTTTCTCCTCTTTGTCTTCTGTCACCATCGGAGCACTTGTCTCTGTGTACTTCTACAGACATGTGCAGTCTTGCCAGCACACCCCTTTACCAATCCTGTTTTCAAACTAAACTGTGAGCAAAATAAGCCTTTGTCCTCCACAAGTTCATGATCTCAAGCTTGCTAACCATTGTGGGAAGCTGACAAATACAAGAATCTGGAGACATTTGACTTTCTGAGTTAGTAAAGAAAAAGAGTCGTGGGGAAAACTTGCCTACAGTATCTGAGGCCTTACTACAAAGCTTCCATGACTGGACAAAGGGGTGCTGTTTCACTGATAGACTAATGAGATATAGGGAACAAAATTGAGCCAATATAAATCGGCGTCTATGAGTAGATCTTGACATAAGCTCAAAGTGACACTAAAACCCTGTGAGGAAATAGTGTCCTTTCAACAAAAGCTTTTAAGATAGTTAGTTATCCACATATAATCAATCACACACACGACACCCAACTCTACTTCATGTGTATACAGTTGTCTCGCCTAAGAAGCTAACCCATGTGGCCATGGCTCACAGAATGACCTCACAGACGGATTTACTTTTAGCAGTTTGGTTGTAGCATGTGTATGTCTATTTCAGTCCCCGTTCACTAGGTGGGGTGCTGTTTGTGGTCACAGGTACTGAATCACAATAGCTCGTGACACCTCATGGTACTTTTATGTGGAATTTCCACATAAAAGATTGTGAATAATAATTGAATGAGGAACCAACAACATGTCTTGTCACGACAACACATCAAAGCATTGGCTTTGACACAGAGACAGTGGTTCACAGTGCCTGTTTTAAAAACATCCTCCTTCAGGGCTTCCATATCTCGTGCGCATCACCTCACTGATGAGCACATGTCTGCCTCTGCATAATTAAGGCTTCAAGAAGCAATCCAAAAACACTCAACTTCCTCCCAGTATGGACAGAGAACACCATAATTAAGATATTTGTTGTCAAAGGAATTAGTAAGAAGTCCAAGTAATAATGGATTGCAGTAGTTCCTGAGATCATTAGTCCTTTTTTTCCTGCTGGAAGATAATATACGCTTTTTAAAAAATGGGATGTATGACATTTGGTACTAGCAACAAACGGGAAGGAGTTGTGGAGCATGAGTCGTTGTTACATGCTCTGTCAATTTCACCCTCCCTGGAAAGAAAGCATTTCCCATAACAGGCCAGGTTTGCATGACCTGGACTGGCTTGCTCATGCAAACAAAAAGTCCCAGGTTCTCAGAAAAAGCCATTCCAGCCACTATTCTGATCTGCCCACATCTCTGTCACCTGGCAACAGATAGCTTCTGTTTTCATTGGGTCACCTAAAGATATCTCTTACCCAGTGAGCAAAAGCAGGTATGCAAAAGCATAACACAGATTCTGGAGGTGTTCTCCAGGGATGAGGGTCATGCACACCCTTTTTTCATTTCTAAAGGTCTTGGGCACATATGAGTGAGATTGGAGCATCAAATGCTCCTGTTAGAAAAAGATATCACCCATTTCTCAGGCTACTGTGCACTGAGAAGGGAAGACTTCCAGACTCCTGGGGAACCAGAGCACTCTACAAGTTTCCCAAAAGGTTCGAGTTTTCTGAGTTCATCACAGGAAGATCACACATGCCCATCTCATACCAACTCTGCCCTTAACCATAAGAAATGTTCTTCAGCCTGTGGAGGGTCTAAACCCTCATGACTTCCCTTGGGAGCTCACTGCAGGCTGCTTACATCCAGCCCTTTCTTGATGGGTGACCTGGCAGAGCTGTCCAGCTGCTGAAGAGTCTCAGGTGTAAAGTTGGCATCAGCCAGGATCTGGATTTGACAGAACTACTCTAGCTCTGCCTAACCTTTTAATGTCACTCAGGGGACATATGCCATGGTGGATTTGACTGAGGAGAGGAAAGCATCAGGCAAGATCCCCATTGAATAGAGATGATCCCATGTCTGTCCTTGGACGTCAGATTCCTTTATAGTCACCTATTTCTGGATTCACCAACTAGGCCTGTCTGCAGCAGCAATAGAAGTCACAAATTCTCCTGTGGTTCTCATGCACTAAGTATGGTAGTGAATGATTCTGTCCTCTCTCTTACCAACACATTCAACCACCCTCTTCACATATGAACAAAAGAGATAAGGAAGGAGAACAAGTAAAACACTCAATAATGGAAACTTAACCAGAGAGAGAAAGGTTAAAAGAGAGAGGGAATGAAAAGAAGACAGAGGGACAGACAAAAGAAACCAGACGGTATCAATCAGGTCCCAGGTCACCTAAGTAGCTTGGAAATCCCAGTGTACCTTCAGCCACGTTTCACTGAGAGGAGAGCTGTCCCTGGTGAAGGTTCACAGGTTTATTCATGGTATTCAGGGAGGTCAGAGGAAAATAAAGTTGTAACACAATTGACAAAGAGCTTTGGAGTGTCACAGAAAACAGTCATATGCATTGCCTGGAGTTACAGATATCCACAAGCCTCATTCTACTTCTACTTCTTCTTCTTCTTCTTCTTCTTCTTCTTCTTCTTCTTCTTCTTCTTCTTCTTCTTCTTCTTCTTCTTCTTCTCCTCCTCCTCCTCCTCCTCCTCCTCCTCCTCCTTCTCCTCCTCCTCTTCCTCCTCCTCCTCCTCCTCCTCCTCCTCCTCCTCCTCCTTCTTCTTCTTCTTCTTCTTCTTCTTCTTCTTCTTCTTCTTCTTCTTCTTCTTCTTCTTCCTCTTCTTCTTCTTCTTTTTCTTTGTATTTATTTATTTTATGTACAGCATTCTGCCTGCATATGTAACTGCAGGCCAGAAGAGGGCATCAGATCTCATTACAGATAGTTGTGACCCACCATGTGGTTGCTGGGAATTGAACTCATGACCTCTGGAAGTCAGTGCTCTTAACCACTAAGCCATCTCTCCAGCCCCACAAGCCTCACTCTTAAGGAGATTTTTCTGAGTGAAATTATTCAAAGGGGTCTTGTCAGAGAATGCACCTTCTTCAGGATCTCAGAATGAGCTGAAGATCAGTGTATCAAGTGTCACAGGGTACACTTCCAAGAAAGTCCATTGAGCCTCAAACTCTGTGTGTGTGTGTGTGTGTGTGTGTGTGTGTGTGTGTGTGTGTGTCCTATGTGTATTGTATGTGTGCACTTGCAGAGGCCAGGAGAACATCTCTTTCTGCCTTATTTTCTTAAGACTGGTCTTCACATTGAATCTGAAACTCCTAGATAAGAAGTGTCTTAGTCGGGGTTCTCTAGAGTCACAGAACTTATGGGTAGTATATAGTAAGAGAATTGGTTTACAACTTACAGTCTGTAATCCAACCCTCTAAGAAAGACCAGAAGCAGCCGTGAATGGAAGTCCAAGGATCTAGCAGTGGCTCAGTCCTACAAGCCAGGCAGACAGGCAGGCGAAAAAGAGACTCTTCCTTCTTCCACTGTCCTTGAGTAAATCTCTAGCAGAAGGTGTGTCCCAGATTAAAGGTGTATACCACCATGCCTGGGTCTTGAACTTGCTTTGTCCCAGGTAACCTTGAACTCAGAAATCTCCTTGCCTTCAGCTCCTGGGATTCATAGCCACTTTGCCTCAAGATCTCCATACCAAGATCCAGGTCAGAAACTTGTATCTCCCAGCCTCAAGATCTGGATCACAGGTGAGCCTTCCAGTTCTGGATTGTAGTTCATTCCAGATGTAGTCAGGTTGACAACCAGGAATAGCCACTATAAGAAGTGAATTCCAACTTTCTTACTTCCAGCTGTGTGGGGGAGGAGGAAGTCTGAGATGCAAACTAGGTCTTCATGTCTGTGAACCAACATTCTTACCCACCAAACCATCTCTCCAGCTCTGGTGGCTTAAATGACAAATGGCCTCCAGAGGCTCCAGCACTTGAACACTTGGTCCTTCGTTGGTAATACTGTGGGGAGGTTTAGGAGGTGCGACCTTGACACCACTTTGTCTGTATAAAGACTCACACCACTTTTGGTTTGACTCTGTGCTTCATGCTTGTGTTTGAAGATGTGAGTTCTAACCTTCTGCCACAATGGACTCAACACTCTGGAACTGCAAACCCAAATAAACCATTCTGTCTCTCCATTGCCTCCGCCCTGCTGTGTTATCACTGCAAAGAAACACATCAGTTCATCCCCAATTTCTGATTGTGCTGTTCTAGGCACTCACTTGAAGCATACTGTATCTCCAGACCCCACTGGGCCTCTTTCCAGTGAAACACCAGCTCCCACACTTGTGGTTTATTGTTCCTGCCCAAACACTGCTCTTTCTAGAGCAAGGAGCCTCTAGGACCATCTAGTTTCTAAAGTTTAAGGAGAGCACTCTCCATCCGGGTTCCAGTCTAAGTGTACAAGATACTATCCCAGCCATGAAAACCCTTCACTACCATGTCACTCCGTAAGATGCCACTGGCCGGTAACCTTGACACTGTGAGTGGCGCCTAAATGCTGCAGTAACACTCAGCACAAGAGAGTTGCTCTAACAAAGCACCTACTTCATCCCTCGCTGAAAAAATAAAACCATTTTTAAGATCTAGTCACATTAAAGTCATATTGGGTGCTGCATGGAACCTGAAAGAAGAGTAGGCAGAGCTTCGATTTGCATCAATGCCCCAGGATTCTTAGGTTCCAAAGGCGTGCACTGTGTGAAAGTGTAATCAAGTAAGATGGGCAGATGGAAACAGCCACCAAGCCCATGCTGTGTAATTAAGTGGTAAATTGACTAAGTCAATCAATATTCTAGGAATGATCAGAGCCATTCATCCATAGCAGGGAGGGAAGCAGAGACACCATCTCTATCTGTGAAGGTTTCATGGAGAAAATAGCTCTATAGGCTAAGTAATCTGTATAAGGCTCCTGGCTAAAGCAGAGTTGTCTGGTACAGGAGCAGACTAAACATACAAAGGGCGGCTTGGATCACCCACCATACTCCAACCCTCATTAGGCAGAGAGCAAAGGTGGTGGCCTGAACCACAGTCACCAGTCACCAAGTGAGAAGGCGGCCTTATCTCTGGGGTGAAGCTCTCATACTTGCAGGAAACGAATCTTACATTTTATAACAATCTGTGAGCCTTCACAGCTCAGTGCTAGCCAACAAAATCTATTCCTTAATATCTAATTTAACTCATTAGATTAAATTAAAGATGTCTCCCCAGGGGGTTGATAATAAAAACAAGTTCATAACCACAGATGCAAGCCCTCTAGAAAAAGTTACCCAATGCTCTCAGCAAAGATGCAAACTTTCCTTCATCAGAAGATGCTATCAGGGAAATCAAAAGACCTAGAGAGTGTGGGAATGTTTAGAAATCATATAGTCAACATAAGTCTTATATCCCTGTTAATTCTACAGAACATTTAAATTTAGCAATTAAAAGACAAACAGTCAAGTTAAAACACAAGCAAAAGATTCAGACACATTTATCTGGAAAAGATTTATCAGCTGTATACACACACACACACACACACACACACACACACACACACAAACACAAGATGTGCAATTTCATTGGGCATCAAGGAACTACAGATCAGAGCTACACTTGACACTCATTTAGGATAGCTCTACAGTCATGGAAAATGTGTTACCCTCACAACCAAAAGTGGTAAGCAATTATAAGGCCTAAAGTTGAACATAAAATTGCTGTGTACCTTACAAAAACTGGAACATATTCGCAGGAAAGGTGGAGGGAGAGAGAAAGAGAGAGAAAGAGAGAGAGAGAGAGAGCACAGCACAGCAGTGACATTTACAACAGCCAAAGAGTAGAAATGACCCCCCCCCCCCAAAAAATAAAATCTGTCAATGGATGTAGAGATAAACAAAATCTACCACATCCATAGGGGAGAATATTATTTTCATTTTATTGTTAGCAGCCCAAGGGAATTTTATTAGAGTTTAAAAGTAAAATCCCATACAAGCTGCAGATCTTGCCGGCTACTCAGAAGAGGAGACTTGGAAGGGAAGGGGGAGAGGCCAGTCATGCCATCTGAATCAATCCAACATGGAGGTCAGCCACACGCCGGACAAGCAGCTGCATGGTGGGAAGAGTAAGAAAACCCAAGTACTAGAGGAGGAACTCTTAGGCTCTGGCTAGCACCTGAGAGGAAGAGACAGAAGAGAGAAAATGAAAGGTTATGTCTTTCTGAGTGAAGGCAGACCCAGACAAGCTAAGGAAGACGCTGTGTAGTCACAAAAAAAACTGATGCACAGCTCAGCATATCAGATCAGAAAGTGTGCTAAGTGAAAAGGAACAGTCAGCGAACATGTGCCACCTGACTCCATTTGAAATGCATGCAGTGTCACATGACTTCATTAGAATAGCATCTATTACATGGCTCTGCTTAAAAAGCATGCCTGTCCTAGACTAGCCAATCTATACTGACAGGAAGGAGGTTAATTTCTACCTGCAGCTCAGAGGAGAGGGAAGTACAGTACCTCCCAACGTGTACATTTCTATTTGGAGTGATAAAAAAAAAGTCTGGTTTTGAAGAAGTTATTACAGTTGTCTCAGTATCATACCTAAATATGATAAAAATCATTGAAATGCATAATTTTATCTGGTCAGTTTTATAATATGCAAATTAAGTCTGAATTAACATAATTGATCTAATCTGCTTTTGTCTGAACAAACTTGTTAAGAGTTCAGGAGGCTTTGAGATACAGAGGAGGGAGTGGGAATATCTCCATGAAGATATTTTCCCTGCATTCTGCCTAACCATCTCATCCCAGATACCACACCAGCGACTTCTAACAGTCTCTGAGCTCAAGTCAAAGATACATCAGGTCAGCAGGGTGCAACTCCTATTACCTAATTACACAAGGCTTGGTGATTGATCTATTGATGGTTATCATAAATAACCTCCACCAAGCAGAAGCAAGCACAGCCACTCCTGATAACAGCCAAGAAGATTCATCAACGAGCAAGCCCAGCCACATCAGGGATGAACCGGTAGATGAAATCAAAGGAGAGAGTTGGAGTCATAAGATTAGGGGAAGGAAACAATCGCTAACCATGTTTACTATCTGCTGACCTCAGCAAAGGTTCCGGAAGTGAGGTCTCATCCATTGTACTGCTCTAAAACAGAGTGTTAAGAGAAGTTGACAGGCACTAGAGCCCGGTATGGCCCTCACAGGCACAGGCGCCGAGAGCCTGGGATTGTCCTTGGTAATAACAGCCTTTCGGGAGCAGATGGTTTCTCAGCTGTTAGACTGGACAAAACCCACCGTTGGCATTTTGTCTAGGCTCCGCCCCACAGTTACCTGGCAACCACCAGGTGTGCCTGACTCACTACAAAGGGAGCTGCTTACCCCCTCCTTTCTCTTGCTCCTGCTCTGTCCCCTCCTCCTCTCTCCTCCCCCCTTTCTCTTTGCATGCTCATGGCTGGCCTCTACTTCTCTCTCTCTCTCTCTCTCTCTCTCTCTCTCTCTCTCTCTCTCTCTCTCTCTCTCTCTCTCTCTCTCTCTCCCCCCCACCCCACCCCATACTCTGTCTCTACTACCCTCTCAATTCCCCTCCCCATGTCCTGAGTAAACTATTTTATACTGTGCTATGGTGAGGCTGGTCCCTCAGCAGGAAGGGATGTCTCACCATTGGCCCTTGGAGGCACCCCTTCTCCCACACCTTACTGCACCTCCACCAAACATATTCCTTCTCTCCTTATCTTTATATAAAACACAACACTGGACGTGCCTGCTCTTCCTACCTTAGAAAGATTATTCCTGTTTTTTGTTGGTAACTGGCATGTCCAGGTCACAGACATCTGTGTTTGCTACTTCACAAATCTGTCTTTCTTCATCACAGTTCCTGGAAAGTGACCTGAGTAGAAGAGAGAGCCCATATGGGGGAAGGAAAAAGAAACAGAGAAGAGCTCCTCCGAGGTGCCCACCCGCCCGGCCCTCACCAGCAGGGGAAGGAAGGTAGAGGTCTTCACGAAGCTGATTCTCCCCTTCCCTGAACTAGGACCACACCTCAGGGGCTGAACTTCCTCAGAGTCTTGCTGCTGCTAAGATCCAGGGAATATCTTGCCTTCCAGCCCTCCAGCCCATGGAGGAAGGCCCTGCAATGACAGAGCCCCTGGGGAAAGAATGCCAGGTGAGATGCCACAGGTTTATGCTGAAACACTTGATCTGAACCACAATCTCCTCTTGTCCCTAATCCCTCTTGGTTCACAGCCCCACCCCACCCCCACTCTATGAGCTCACTTCCCTTTGTTCCAGCATCCTCCTGCACAAAGGACATCTGGTCACCCTGCTCTGCACAGCAGCCCCCTTTTATTCTTGAGAATTGCTCTCTGTCGACAGAGGAAATCATTTCCCTCCACCTCTTCCTCATCATCACGGTTTTCCCAAGCAGGGCAGCACTGTCTCTCCACAGACAACTCTCTTCTCAAATTGCCCCTTTCCCTCAATCTGTGGAGTCTCCAATGGGCCCCCTCATTTACTGGTCTCTCATTAGGGAAATAGGCATGGAGATTTAGCCAAAGCCTTTCTGTCTACATTTTAATGCCAACCCCTGCTAATTCAGTCATCTTTCCCCTCTAAGGGGTCTGCCTCCTTAGCGCCACAGACCAGCAGGCCCTTCCCCTCCCCCCTAATGAGCAGCTCCTAGTGCTAATTGAACCTCCACCTGCTCCCGCCTCCCGGCACTCAGCCTGAGGGATGCTGTCTGTGCCCTGAAGACTCCACTCAAGACTATTGTTACCCCTCCCTCCAGAGTCAGCCAGATCTTGACAAACCAAAGTCTTCTCTCTCTCTCTCTCTCTCTCTCTCTCTCTCTCTCTCTCTCTCTATCTCTCTCTGCCTCTCTCTCTCTCTGCCTCTCTCTCTCTCCCCCCCTCCTCTACCTCCCTCCCCCAGCACAAAAGAAAAGTGCTAAAAGCAATGCCAGAGAAAACTATCCTCCCTATTTTAAAGCTAGTTTTCTATTTTGCTTTAAATTGATTTGGATTAGGGGTTACAACAGAAATATAATGCCAGTTGTTTTCCATGTCACTCAAACAATGTTTCAGTGTATTACTGGGAAAATGTGCTCAAAGAACTGGGAGCTGTCTGCAATGTGACCTGATAAAGGCTCTCTCTGGGTCTCTGTTTTATTTTTAAAATTTGTCTTTTGTCTGGTTGGTTGGGTTTTGGTGTGTGTGTGTGTGTGTGTGTGTACACGCAGGTATATAAACATAGATGATGCCTGAAGAGGCCAGAAGAGGGTGTTGAATCCTCTAGAGCTGGAGTCACAGGCATCTGCAACCCACCTGGCCTATGGTCTTTTGAAACACCAAGTAACAAGCACCCTAAACTACTGAGCCATATCTTTTTGACCACTATCTGACCATTCTCTCTCTATCTCTGTTTTTCTCTATTTCTCTACCTCTGCCTCTCTGTTTCTTTGTGTATATGTCTCTGTCTCTCTCCCTCCCTCCCACCTTCAACTCTCCCTCCTTCTTTCCCTCTCTAGTTCAGACATGATATTTTTACATAGCTCTAACTGTCCTAAAACTCTTTATGTAGAGGGCACTGGCCTTGGACACCCTGCCTCTGCCTCCTGCTGGGACTAAAGGTGTGCACCCCTATGCCCAGCTTCTCTGGCCATTCTTAAAGCCATATCATTGTCTACTTTTTGTCTAATTACATGTGAGGGGCATTTTTTCTTTTTTTAGTTGGTGTATACCCATTGTACATAGTACTGGGCTTCATAAAGACATTCCCATGAGTCTGTATCATGGATTATATTTTCTCCCACATTCCTCTTCTCTCCATCTTCCACTTATCTTCCTCATCCTACCATTTTCACATCTACTTTCATATCCTATATACATACATAAATTATTAAATATGCCAAAGACTGATTGAAAATGTGGCATTTGTCTTCCTGAGTTGAACTTAATCATTTTAATATTATAATTTCAAATTGTATCCTTTTTTTTCTGTAAGCAAAATAATTTTATTATTCTCTATGGCTGCATAAAGTTCCACTGAGTGTTTATAATGCACTTTCCTCATCCCTTCCTCTGTTACTGGACACCTGGGTGACTCTATAACTTACCTATTGTGAGTGGTGCTACAATAAAAACCAGTGTATAGTGTCCCTGTGATCCACTGACATAGAGTCCTTCAGGGGTTAAGCTGGGTCCCAGAGTAGATCCCTTTTCATTTTTATTTTCTGAGTGACCTAGACTAGTTGGCACCCCTACCAGCAGTTCATACGAGTCTGCTCTTCTCTGCTTCCTTAGCAGCATCTAATGTTATTTGTTTTCCTCTTTCGAATTAAGTTATTTATTTACATCTGTTCCATCCACTTCTCAAAGTTCCTCCCTCCCACCTCCTCCCCAATAAACCCCTTCCCCTCCTCAAAAAAGAGGAGGTCTCCCATGAATATCAACCAGGTTTGGCACTTCAAGTTGCAGTAGGAGTAGGCACATCTTCTTTTGAGACAAGACAAGGTAGCCCAGCCAGGGAAAAGGGATCTATAGATAGGCAGGGTAGTCAGAGACATCCCCTGCTTCCTCTTTAGGAGGCCCACATGAAGACCAAGCTGCACAACTGTTACATATGTGCAGAAGGCCCCGTTCCATCCCATGCATGCTCTCTGATTAGCAATTCAGTCTCCATGAGCACCCATGGGCCTAGGCTAGTTGAGTCTGCAGGTTTTCTTGTGGTGTCCTTGACTCCTGGCTCCATCAATCCTTCCTCCCCCTCTTCCACAGGATTCCCCATGCTCTACCAAATGTTTGGCTGTGGGTCTCTGCATCAGTTTCCATCAGATGATGGGTGTGGCCTCTCTGATACAGTTATACTAGGCTCCCATGTGAAAGTATAGCAGTATATCAGAATATCATTACTAGTGTCAGGGGTGGGCTCCCTCTTGTGGCAATGGGACTCAAGCCGAGCCAGTCATTGATCAGCCATTCCCTCAAATTCTACTCTATCTTCTATTTCCGTACATCTTATAGAAAGAACAAATGATGGATCTAAGTTTTTATGGCTGGGTTGCTGTCCCAATCCTTCCATTGGAAGTCTTTTCTGGTTACTGGAGGTGGCCATTTCAGGCTCCATATGCCCCATTCTAGAAGTCTTAGGTAGGGTCGCCCTTATGGATTCCTGGGAGTTTCCCTTGTTTTAGGTTTCTTGCTTTTCCCAAAGGTGCCTCCCCTAAATTCAGTTGTCTCTCCCAGTATTCTCCCCCACCTTAGAACCAGTTTTCACAATGACTGCCATTCTTACTGGAGTGACTTAGATTTTAATGTCATTTTACTTTACATTTTCCTGATGGCTAGTGATGTTGAACATTTTAAAATGTATTTGGACATACATTCTTCAGTATCTGTTTATTTAATTACCAACTTATTAAGTTTCTTGACTGTTTATATATTTTAGATATCCTTATTTGGTGAGATGTGTAGTGTGGTGGTTTGAATTTGCTTGGTCCATGGGAAGTAGCAATATTAAGAGGTATGGCCTTATTGCAGTATGTACAGCCTTGTTGGAGGAAGTGCTTCACTGTAGGGGTGGACTTTGAGGTCATATGCTTAAGCTCCACCCAAGGCAGAAGAGACTCTATTGACCCTATTCCTGGCTGCCTTTGGGTCAAGATGTAGAAGAACTCTTGGCTCCTCCAGCACCAACTCAGCCTGCACAATACCATGCTTCCCACTGTTGGTGCCTGTGCCAATAAGGTACTGACAGCTGGGTGCAAACCTGCAGGGTTTAAGAAAAACACATACTCGGGTCATTCGTGTCAGGAGAATGCCAATTCTTTTGCTTTATTCATCAAATATACACCCCCACATTCACCAGGTAGAAAATTCCAGGAAGCACAGTGGGAAAACCGACTTAAGCCCTCAAGAACAAAGAAAAGAGAAACAAAAGACAGGAACTGGTTATCACAAGGTGTACCATCCAGGTGTGTCACTTCAGGGCCTGGATTTTCCTTTGTTAGGAACAAAAGGCTTCTACATGCATCAGGAGGGCTTTAGCAGGGGTAAAACACCGTAGAGGACCCAGGAGGGTCCAGCATCCCACCATGATGATAATGGACTGAATCTCTGAAATTTGTCCCAATTAAATATTTTTCCTTTATGAGAGTTACATTGGTCATAGTGTCTCTTAACAGCAATAAAACCCAAACTAAAACTAAGACATGTGGTTAGGAAAGATTTTCTCCCACTGAGTAGTGCATGTCTTTGATTAGTCCATTTTCTGCTGCTGTAATGGAATGTCACAAGTTGCATAATTGATAAACAATAGTGAGTATTTGTTTGATGGCTTTAGAGGCTAAAGGGTTCAAGATTAGGTATATGTTGAGAACTCTCTTGTATGTCAAAATATTATAGGAGATATTGCATAGATTGGAGGGAGATGGGGGGGGAGATTGTCTTGATAACTACCCCACTACAATGCTCCTATAGTCTAATCACATTTCACAGGTCTCTCTCTCTTGCTATGACAGTGGCAGTTAAAACATCTGCATGGGCTCTAAATGGAACATCCAAACCACAGAGGATGGGACCCTCTGTCTACTAGCATCCTGTTCAGAATGCTTCTCAAACAAATTTCCTGAAGTACTGTAAGAGGAGCTTCCTTATGGTCTGTCCTTAACCATATCTGACCTATGGAAGAATGGGGTTCCCCCCCCAAGAATGCTCTTGTTTTCCTGATGCCCACCCCATGCAATGGTATTTTGTGTATTCGAGCTGCTATTTTCAGAAGTCCTCCCCACTTCAGCTTTCAGAAGCATCCCTTTCTGTGGGTCCACTTAGAGTCAACAGTCCCCTACATCTTGTCACCACCTGTTTTCAATGACCAGACCACGGCAACTCCTTTCCTCTTGAGTATCTTCTCTGATGCCTTTCTTGCTTCTCCAGATAGAGTCTCAGAATGTCATGTCCACATCCACAGGAACCAACTAGGTGGAGAGTTCTACCATGTGGGTAGATCCCCGGCACTCTCTGAACTTACAAAAAACAGCCTTAGCTGGCAAGAAACCATGCGGGGATGGAGTGTTTTCTTTGGCCTGCAGGCTAACTAGGGTGTAACTGATTACTGAGAGGATACACTGGGTAGTCCCTACTGCAGCCAAATGACTGTCCTGGCACATAGACTGACTTTGTCCCAAATTCTGGCGAAGGGTCTGTGATTGCATTTTCCTGTCCTTATACCTGGGTCAGTTGTCCCCAGGCTCCATCATGACAGCACCATCTTTATTGCAGGCTTAATCCATATGCTAAGAAATTATATGGGGATCAAATGCTCATTGGCATTAGACAATAACTCCCAATTGTTCTCAATGGAAGGATTTTATCTGAAAATAAGTGCTGATTTACATGAATTTGCATCTAAAATGCAAATCACAGCCTCCCAATGGGGAGCCAAAGGAAATTTGAAGGCAGCTAGTCTCCTCCTTTATTTAAAAAGCAATGGTTCCATTTGGGTTTTAGAGTAGAAAAAAACTTAAGCTGTGTTCCTAGGCAGTAGCCTACACAAAGAGTAAGGCAGCCTGTGGTGTGCACCGGGCCCCCTTTATCTTGTCTCATGCTGTCTGGACTCCCCATCTTCCATCTGCACCTGATTTACATGGTTCCCCTGTCAATTGTCTGTCAGCACAACGCAGGAAAGAGTCAGTGCTGGGCTCCTGCTTTTTGCAGAGGAAACTGGGACACTGAGGTTAGTGCCAACAGGGACCACTGGGTAGTCTGGTCACTTTCTGCAGAGAGCACAGTTGGACATCTTTAAGCTCAACACTTATACCAGCACCTTAGAAGAATCATAATTCCACTAGTATATGGAATAAAGGTTGGTGTAGCTAAAGGAGGTATGATTATATCTGTGTTTATATTTGGACAAAGTCTCTGTGTTCTCAAATTTCATGGTGAGTGAGAACATTCGGGGATTAAAATCTGACTTGTTATCTTTATAGGGGAAGAGAACACTGTGCCCATATGAAGGTGTGACAGTTGCTGTCACTGTTGCCTGCCCAGGCCCCTTCCTGCTGGCCCTTTATGAATAGACCAAGGGACAATGATACAATGAATACAATACTCAGACTGGATTAATAGAAGAACTGGAATGACTGCATGTGGGTCTGTTCTTAGAACTCAGCCACTGCAGACCAACAAGCACCATGGAGAGCCAGGAGGGGAATCCACATGACAGAGGGAGGGACCCACAATCCCTCTCTCCTCTCTGACCACAAGGTCTGGTGGATGGTAATAGGTTCTCTTCTTCCACAAAGTGTGTCCCAGGGATCAAATTCAGATCCTTGATTCTGGTGTTGTGCAGGCAGATTTGGTGCTGGAGGAGTCAAGAGTTTAGAACCAAAGCCAAGGGAGTCAGGCAGGAGGAGATTGTCACACTGGGAGCAGCTTGAGCTTAGGAGACCTCACAACCTGCCCCCACAGTGACACATTTCCTCTAAGGCCACACCTCCTAAGAGTGCCACTCCCTATGGGCCAATCGTTCAAATGCCTGAGTCATTGAGGGCCAAATCTATTCAAACCACCACAATGCTTGAGTCTTCACAGCCCTGTGACAGCTTTTATGAAGGCAAGCACATGCTCAGGAGCCAGGAGAGTCCCTATCCCTCCTCACATATTCTCTCCAATACCCCCCAACCCCCACCCCCACCCCCACCCCCACCTCTAAGCAACACATTTACTCTTTTACTCTGCATTACAACTTCTAGGGGTGATCCTGCTTACGTTAATTTGCATTCCACTGACTTCAGCGAATTTAATCCTTTCATGTGTTTATAAATCATTTAGACTTTCACTTCTCTGGGATTACTATTCAAAACTCCACCCATTCATCTTTGAAGTTGTTGGTTTTTCTTGGTACAGTTGTAAAAGGTCTTAATGTGCTGGAAGTCTGCCCTCTTTAACCTGAGCTCAGGGACCACCCGGACCACAGTCTTTGCTGTGTGTAACCTCTGAGTCTCCTCTTGTGTTGCAGGTAAAGTCTCCACCTGCCAGGGACTCTGAAGGACACATTAGACTTACAGAATTCTTTACCACACAGGTTAATTTACTATAAGCTGGCATTGTTTTTTTATTTAGTGTACAAATATTTAGACTAATAACGTTTTGATATTACCTGTTGTTAAAGCCTCCAGACCTAGAGAATGAGGTATTTGCTTCCAAACTGTCCCCACCCCCACCCCCACCCCCGAAGAAGCAACACAGCGTTGAACCACTAGGGAAGCTCCCAAAGGCCCCATCTGCGTAGCCCCTGTGCCCACTGTGGCCTACACTTTCATTACCTTCTCCAAATGAGTTCGATGTGTTTGTCCAGAGAAGAGTACAGATCTAAGGGTAGGAGCCAGGGTCCTGGAACAGAGCCCACAGCAGCTTTCAACTGAAGGGGGGTGTCCTCCTCCTCAGCTGCAAATGGCCCTCACTAGTGAACTTAAGCAGTCAGAAGCAATTTAAAAGTTTTTGGTTTCTTCAGTTTTATCCAGAGCTTCCTTGAGGCTTAACATGCAGATTAGAAATACAAACACGGGCTGTAGAGAGCAGGCTACACCCTGCTCTAAGTTGCTACACCCTGTGAAACCATGAGTTCCTGGCTCTGCCCTGTCCTTGGTGGACTCTTCTACAGCAGTTTGTCTCCGAGCTATGTGCGAACGAAGAGGAGCACCACCCTGCCCTGCCAGGATATGTAGGCTCTACCACCCGTACAGTAGCATCCAGGAAGCAGAAACTGAGTATGTATTCCCGCATACAAAAGTAGCACCTAGAAACATATCAAAGTAAATGGGACCATACGGGCATACCAAAACCATATAAGACTAAGAACTTACCAAATATCAGACTTAAGAAGGTTATAACACCCTATACCCCATAAAAACACCTGATATGGTAATGCTACGTCCTCATCAACCTGTCATCTGGCCATCCCATAGGTGCATCCAGGAACTGGCAGACACAGAGCTCCTGATGGTCCCAGGGCTTCACTTAGCATGGTTCCTGTTGCTAAGCAATGGAAGTGCTGGACCTGTCATCTATCATCTGCTGTCCAGCACTCCAGGTCATATGCCTCACCTCTATAGTCCTCTACTTTTTCAACTTAGTTCAATCCTGTTCCTGTGAGACTGTGGGCCTGCAGCTTTCCAACTGGACTCAGTATATAACCACCCTCAGGGAGTCCTGCCTCAGGATCGTCTCCCTCTTCCCCTCCTCCTCCCTCTCCTTCCCCCTCTTCCCCTCCCTCTTCTTGTCCCCCCCCCACCCCCCTCATCCCTCCTCTCTCTCTTGGCAATGGGGTAAGGGACTGTGTGACTGTGTGTGTGACTGTAGGAATCTTGTGTGTCAGTTTATGTGCTTGTGTGAGTATGTGTATGAGAGAGAGTGTGTGTATATGTGTGTGGTACATGTGTGTGCAGGTGTGCTCCTCAGTACAAATGTGTTTGTGGAGGCCATAGGCTTATTTCAGGATATATTTCACAGTCACTTACTGTACTAGCTGGTTTTGTGTGTCAACTTCACACCAGCTGGACTTATCACAGAGAAAGGAAACCTCAGCTGAGGAAATGCCTCCATGAGATCCAGCTGTAAGTCATTTTCTGGATTAGTGATCAAGGGTAGGAGGGCCCAGCCCATTGTGGGTGGTGCCATCCCTGGGCTGGTGGTCTTGGGTTCTATAAGAGAGCAAGCTGAGCAAGCCAGGGGAAGCAAGACAGTAAGTAACATCCCTCCATGGCCTCTGCATCAGTTCCTGCCTCCAAGTTCCTGTCCTGTGTGAGAGTCCCTGTCCTGATTTCCTTTGGTGATGAACAGCAATGTGAAAGTGTCAGATGAATAAACTCTTTTCTCTCCAACTTGCTTCTTGGTCATGATATTTGTGCAGGAAGAGAAACACTAAGACAAATTGGTACCAGCATAGTGGAGCATTCCTGTGACAACCTGACCATGTTTTTGGAAGGACTTTGGAACTTTAAGCTAGAAAAGCCATTGGAATATTAAGAGCTCTATGGGATGTTGAGAACAGTGCAGAAGATGTAGGCTAGGCTTGTAAAATTTCAGAGGGAAGATTAGAGACTTATCAAGGCTGTGGCTGTTTTGAATGTGAAGATTCTATGGTTTTGGTTAGCTGGGACTGAAGAATCAGCTGTAACAAGATACCAGACCTACTAAAGTGAAACCTTTGTGCTTTGGGACAATTGATGCTGGTTAACTGGAGCTAAGAAATTAGCAGTGATTAAGAAGAGACCACTGTCACTGAGGTAAACTCGTCTGGGAAGTATTTTCTGAGAGCACAGAGAGGCTGTGTTCAAGAGGCAACCACAGTTGTACCTCATATTGGTGAAGGTGCAGCCTCAGTGGCAGTTGAAGGCTGAGGACTGAAGGGATCATGCAGAGAAAGTTGAGGCTTAGCACCATGAAACGAGCCTTTGAGAGGCTATTTGTGAAAGTGCAGTCTAATTGCAGCAGAAGACAGCAGTGTTTTGGAGATGACAGTACCATGAGATGACCACCAAGAGCAGTAGCAGCAGCAGTGGAGTACAGGCAGCTGGAGCCTAGAAAACAAGGTGTGTCTACAATGGGCAGAACTGGAGAAGTACCCCAAGCCCTTGGAGGAGCCCAGAAGATCGTGAGTGGAATCCAGATATTGGATGGTTAGAGTTTGATTGTGACTATGCCCTGATATTTTTCCTTCTTGAGGTAAGAAAGTATTTCAGTGGAGCCCACAGTTAGGAGACTTTGAATTGTAAAAGACTTTGAATTTCAAAAGAGATTGGGTATTTAAAAGGGATTGAAATTTTAGTATGTTTGAATTTGTAAAGACTGTGGGATTTTAAAGTTATTTAGATCTTGGGAATGAATAAGAAACTAAGGGTTGAGGATTCATACTGAAATATTTGTATGTCAAGTTGACAAGGGGTCAGTTGTACTGGCTGGTTTTGTGTGTCAACACAAGCTGGAGTTATCACAGAGAAACAAGCTTCCCTTGAGGAAATGCCTTCATGAGATCCAGCTGTAAGGCATTTTCTCAAAATAGTGATCAAGAGGGGAGGACCCAGCCTATGGTGGGTGGTGCCATCCTGGGCTGGTAATCCTGGGTTCTCTAAGAAAGCAAACTGAGAAAGCTAGGGGAAGCAAGTCAGTAAGTAACATCCCTTCATGGCCTCTGCATCAGCTGTTGCCTCCAAGTTCCTGCCCTGTGTGAGTTCCTGTCCTGACTTCCTTTGGTGATGAACAGCAATGTGGAAGTGTAAGCTGAATAAACCCTTTCCTCCCAGACTTGCTTCTTGGTTATGGTGTTTTGTGCAGGAGTAGAAACCCTGACTAAGACAGTTACTTACCCTAAGTTGTTGACACAGGTTCCCCCACACACACCCTGTCTCTGTCTCTGTCTCTGTCTCTGTCTCTGTCTCTGTCTCTCTCTCTCTCTGTGTGTGTGTGTGTGTGTGTGTGTGTGTGTGTGTGTGTGTGTGTGTGTACGAACCTGGATCTTGCTGTTTAAGCTAGGCTGACATGCCACAGAACCCCAGGATCCTCCTGTCTTTATGACTAGGGTTATAGTGTGTCTCCGTAGCTGAGTTTTCTCATGGGTGCTGAGGACCAGGGTTTGGCTCCTCCCATTTGTGAGTGAGCCCTTGGCCCATCAAGCACATCTCCAGACTCATAAAGGAACCCATCAAGTCTTTCTCACTGCCCTTGGTGTGAGAGGACCTAGAGATCTCTGCCTGCCCTAAACTCATCATTCCCATCTCAACAGTGACTGCTCACCCTCGGCAGTGTGTGTCCTTCTCGCAGTGTCCTCCTCAGTGATTCTGACATTTTATTAGGACTGATTTCTGACTAATTGTTCTGCTTTGTCACTGACTGCTTTGGTAAGTAAAAGCAGTATGAATTAATGGAATTCCTTTGTACTTAATTGCTGAATTACTGTTTTAACTGAGGTCACAAATCATTTTGGCAAATATACATTGTTATGTTTTTTATTGCCCACAAATCAGGAAATTAAATTAATGATTAAATTGATTAACTCTAACGATGATAATTGGTACTGGCTGCTTTGGTCTTCTGATGAATGAAAAGCCCATCTTCCTGCCTGCCTAGGTTTCATCATAATATTATTCATACTATGTAAGAAGAGGGGAAAAAAAACAGGGATGATCCCTACAAGGGACATTCCCAAACCACCCAGTCTCACAGGCCACATACTGACTCTAGACACATACTCCTTGGGTCCACATCTATTTTTATCCATGATCCTTAATAACTGAAGGATCACAATGAAACTATCTTATAAAACAACTTTCCTGCTAAATCCAATCAATGATCCATTTTTTAAATTCCTTATGCCACTAAGACAATTCCCAAGATATGTTTGCTTAGCTCAAATTGAACATGGTTAGAGCATTCTGACTCTCTTACCAGGATGTGCTGTCAAACCCATGACTTAGGGGCCATGTCCTCCAGCAGTCTTCCAACTCTGAAGTCTTCTATGCCTGCCTTCAGGAATATGCACATCCCACAGAATGTAGCCTGGCACCCAGGACTCCAGGCCCTTCTCTAGTCTCCCCTCTCCCCCCTGTTCTCTGACTCCCCTTCTCTAGGGGTCCTCTCACCCAGACTTCTAGAACACAGGTTGCAAGTGCCCCACCGCTACAAACTTGTACAAGCAGCCACTGTGTGGCTCCCAGCTCTCCCCCACACCAGCTCTTCCAGAGGGAAATCTTCCTCTCACTGTTGCTTCCGGGAAATCTGATGCCCAGGTGTCTCTGGGGAAGCCCCTGAGGCCGAGAACCTCACAGAGTCAGTTTTGTTGTTGCCAATGTCTGTCAAACTGAGAAAGTTCCCTGTGTGATAGTCCAGGTACCTGTTATAACAGTATGTGACTGGGAAAAGTCTCATCTAGAAAGGCATGGAGGGGCAGCCATCTTAACTCAGCCTTTTCCTTTCACAAAACTAAAAAGGGTGAAGGGGAAACAACCACTACCCAGACATGAAAGCCAGAGCCTGAGCAATGAACTAGAAGATGGTTAAAGAGCCTCTGCATGAAACTCGTGACTTTATATGTATTTCCATGTGTGTACAGGGTGACATATATGTATGCAGTATAATACTTTCTTAAAAGATTTTCATATGTGTATTCATATCCTTCGACATTTCTTACTTACCCTCCCAGTTCCTTCTGGGCTTTACCCTAACACATCCCCCAAAATTATGGCTTCCATTGATGGATGGATGGATGGATGGATGGATGGATGGATGGATGGATGGATACACAGATGACTGATGATAGATGGATGAAAAGTAGATAGATGATAGATAGATAGATAGATAGATAGATAGATAGATAGATAGATAGACTGACTGATATATGATATGTACACACACCAGTGAGTACAGTTACTATGAAAGTGAAACTTGGACATAGATAAGAATGGCAGGAACATTAGAACAAGTTTGTCCTCAGGCCGTAGACAGACATGAATGCTGGGCTCTGAAAGTCAGTTCTGGTTAACTACATGCCAAGATCAGGCAGAAGAATCTTAGGTAGGAGCAATTGTTTCTAGTGTAGAGCAGGGCCATTCCTACTACATCCCTACCCTGGCCACTGAACCAGGATAGTATAGAGTTCCTTTGTGCATACATTTCTTCTCCAAACTCTTGGAAACAACTTCAAAAAGGGTGATTTTTTCCCCCACTCAGTAAGTGAATAGATCAATCTACACTTCAGAAGTGGCCAGAGACTAAGGAGGGGATGTGGCTAAATAAATGCCAGAATAGCCAGGTGGAAGACATAGGCTTCAGTGGAGAATACAGCATTGCTGTTCATGACTGAATAAAAGCACATGACCCCACAGGGAAGGTGTGGGGCGGGAATGGCACATTGTACAAGAGCACAGCTCACTGCCAAAGACAAGAACTCCATCCCAAGCTGGGGAGTAGAGGTGCTTGGATTAGTGGGCCATCATAGCCCCTCGTTGGGTCTTAATAAACCCATCTTGAAATGCTTTCCTCTCCTTTTAATCTCCTATTATCAAAGAGAACTTGAGGTATTAGCGGGAAGGCCACAACTAAAGAAGATTACATGACTTCAGATCCCGCCAGACTAAAGTGTGCCCAGAGAGCCTGGTGGGGAAGGGACACAGAACAGAATGAGAGCAAATCTTTCAGAGAAAAGAAAGCAGCTTAATGTGCTTACAGAGCTGTCTGGGTGTGACAGAGACTACGTTTTCAGCTTTGTGCACACAGTGATGTCTGACGATCCCTGATCTCTTGTGTTACAACAGACGTCGTCAGATTGTGTGCACACGTATCCTAGGCTGTCTTAGCAAAAAGCAGTCTCCGTTTTCTTCAGTGTAGCCGCTGGCTAGGTGTCTGTGCTCCTGTAAACTGCCCTTCCCCCATGCTGCTGTCTTCAATACTGATGAACCTCAGTGCACCATGCTCAGACATGAACTGAAAGTAGGAAGGGGGCAGGGGACTAGTTGGAAACAGAAGGGAATTAGGGGGCATGGGAAGGGGACCAGAGAGGGTAATGAGGGGTGAATATGATCAAAGAACATTAAATGCCTTATGAAAATATCATAATGAAGCTGCTACTGTGTACAATTAATATACAGAATAAAAATGTGCTATCAAATACAATTTTAAATAACCAAGCAGGCTCATAGGTTAGGATCTCTTATGTTCTCACAGAGGACCCAAAGGTTCCCAGCATTCAGGTGAGACAGCTCACCAACACCTGTAACTCCAGCTCCAGGGACATCCAAAGCCTCTGGCCTCCACAGGCACCTGCACACATGCACGGAACCACACTCAGACACATTAAGTAGTCATCACAGCAAGCATCTCAGAAGACAGGAAGTGGCTCCTCCCTTTGCTCTGACAACGTATCTGGGCCAGTTGTTTCCCAAGCCATCTGCCTGTGACAGTCCTGAGGACAACTTCAAACACCCGCTCACATCAAGTCCCACAGCGTCTCTGCTGTGGGGCATGGCTGGGACCTGAAGCTCACAGACTTTGATATGGAGACAAATCTGTGAACCTCACTTCTAAGTGCAAGCCTTCTTTCATGATAATTACTTTTTATTTGTTTTCCGAATGTTGGTGAGCTAGGGTACATTGGAAGCCTTGCAGAGGTTGTGGTAATGGCAGTGGCAGGGGCAGGAGGCAGATCAACCCTCTCCCCAACCCCCCAAGCCTATTGTGCTCTTCAGAGATGTGAACTTGAGTCCGGTCAGAAGATACCTCTGGGTATCCCAATCTCTGGGTATCCCAATCCCAGTTACAAGTGAAGGCTGAGACAGATGAAGGCCCTGCTGCCTGCTGAAGATTCTGAACTAGGGAGAATGAGGGCAAGTTATCACATTCCAGAGATGGTGTAAAGTTATGTGCTTGTGTATGCACACGTATGCACGCGCGTACACACACACACACACACACACACACACACACACACACATGCTGCCCTGGGAATGTTTCTCACTAGCTGTTCACTAGTATCCTTTATAACATCCTTTTTTAATGTCACAAACAGGTTATGGAAATACTTCCTTGGGTTGTGTGAGGCTTCTAAGCAAGTTATAGATCCAGGCTGTATGTCTCAAACCATAGCCAATGGGTCAAAAGAACATCAAGAAGTTGGGGACTTGATGTTGTCTGAAATGTCATAGCCCTTGACCTGGGATGTCTGTGGTAACCCAGTCAGTGTTTGGTTGAATGGTTTGGGGGAATAGGTATGTCCCTCACACATTTTGTGTTAAGAGCCTAAATGAATCTTGTCTTTCCTTGTGCTTTATCTAGGGATGCCCTGTGAAGTTCAAATCTTCCATGAACCATCTCTCTCCCAAAGGCGTCTGGTCCACAGAAGGAAGCCAGGTCTCCCGGATGACTGCATCGTTGTTCCATGGAGCTTTTAAAATGCAAGTGTCCTGAATGGCAGTGGTGCCAGGTGACAGCTGTGGGCACACCTCATCCTGAAGCGCTGTAGGAACTGACACCAGTGAATGCCAGATATGGGGAAAGGTGAGACTGGCTAGGTGGCTGCAATGTCCCCGCCTCCCCCACCCCATCCCCACACCCCCACTGTCACTGTCGGAAGCTTTGTGGCCATCCTGTTAGCTTTTTAATCATTCCATGCATCAATTTCCTTTTTGTCTGCTTCTTAGGTGTCTGCCCAGTTATCTCCTAGCTAGTTGAGCCTTCTATAAAGAATGTTATTAAAAAGTCTGCAAGAGGCTGCACGGTGGGTTTCTTCCCTCTTTCCAGAGGAGAGGGTGGTTGAGGAGGAAACATGCTTTGTCCACATTCCTTTGTGTATGGTGGGACTATCACCGGTGATGGAGGACCTGTGAGTACTTGGAACCTTATCGGCCCTCAAACTTCAATTGGCCCTTGCATGTCAATAGCAAGAATGGTTATTTCCTGGGGTTGGGGATTTAGCTCAGTGGTAGAGCGCTTGCCTAGCAAGCGCAAGGCCCTGGGTTCGGTCCCCAGCTCCGAGAAAAAAAAGAAAAAAGAAAAGAAAAGAATGGTTATTTCCACTTTTCCACTCCTTGGCTCAGAGTTTCACTTTTCAAGTAGACAGTTGCACGGAGCCATATTGGATTTGGGCCTAGCCGCTTTTTGACTGCATGGTTCAAAGTGACTCTGGGCTGTTTGGCCACAGAGACTCACCCCGAAGATGACTGCCATAAATCTTAAGATTGTTGGATAAAGCCTCTCCCATGAATTTACGGCACAGGAGTATAACATTCAAGGGATGCCTCAGCTCCCTTCAGCAGATACCTTCCCTCAGCAGATACCAGTTATCTCCTCAGTCAACACCCAGTGTCTCCACCACCTGACCTCATCGCCTGACTTCTTTGCCTCCAGCTATCACTGCCTATACCCTCATCTCCCCCTCCTTCATATTTCACAAAGGTCACTCCCCCTACCTGAAAGCCTTAAAAGCTGCAATGTTCATCCCAATAAACGAGACCTTGACAACAGAACTTTTGCTTGGTCTCCTTCTTCTCTTCACCCCCATTTTGGCCCACAGGTAGAAAGCCTCTTCGGGATCCTGAATAACTGGGTCCCCGCTGGCGGGGACAGACAGTGACTTCATGTCTTTGGCTTAAAGCAACACACTTCTCCACCCCTGAGAAAACAAACTCCTTAACCTGCAACTGGGCATCATGCCCAATACGTTATTACTTGGCCTGTAGCATAAGGCCCTGTCTGCGCAGGTGCGGAAATGTGGGGAAGGATTGGTGTTGTGATTCATCAGTCAGCTGTGGTTTTCAAAGGTTACTTTGTGTAACCCCAAGAGATGCATCGAAATAAATTGCAAGATGCACACACAAAGAGAGCTGGTACATGGTGACAGCCTTCTCAGAGCTAGCCTGAGAGAAGGGATTTCTCGTGAATGAGCTAATAAGACGTCTGTTTACTCAAGAACTTGGTGTAACCTCTATTATTTTGCTGTGCAGACATAGTACCTCTCAAGTAACATGAAGCAGAGGGACATCATGTGTGATTTGAACCTTTCAAGAGATGGACAAAGAGTGGCCAACAGCACTCTGTATCTCTGCTCCAACAGCAACAGCAACAGCAGTGACAGGGGAGCAGAGGAGGGGGATGGGGCACAGGGGGCGGGACAACTGGGGCTGGGCCCCGGGGGTGGAGCATGGAGGGGAGCAGGGTAAGAAGAACAGGATGAGGCTCTTCAGCAGCAAACGGTTTACCAACTGTTGACAATTTAAAAGGTCAGAACAGTATACTCAGACTCACAGAAAAAGGAAAAGAAAAGAACAGACAGAGTAACAGCCACACACCTAATAACAGCCACGGGAGCACATCAGCTAACAAGAGCTGAGAGTCTGGGCCAACCCCAGTGTGATGGTTCATGCTAGGGAGTGGCACGATTAGAAGGTGTGGCCTTGGAGTAGGTGTGTCACTGTGGGTGTGGGCTATAAGACCCTCATCCTAGCTGCCTGGAAGCCAGTCTTCTCCTAGAAGCCTTCACATGGAGATGTAGAACTCTCAGCTCCTACTGTACCATGCCTGCCTGGAGCTGCTGTAATGGTTAAATAATAGAAAATGATGTGGGGCACCAGGCACCATGCAACACTACCCCCTGTTACTCTTTGTCTCCGGGAGTCTCTCCACCTCCATGGCTAACGCCATGTTGGCACAGGCTACTCTCTGGCCCCAACAATGGCTACCCTCTTGCTACTCTCTGCTGTGAACTCTATTTACAATCCCAGCATCTGCTGCCTGTGGTTATAGTCATAATTCCCAATATCCCAGTAAAATCAAAACTCTAGAAGCTTGTAACTTATCAATCAGATTTATATCAGTAAATTCTCACTCCACAAAATGTCCACACGATAAACTCAGAGCCCATTGATATTGATATAAACTACCCACCTAGATAAGACAAATTGTCCTATAATAATCCATCCCTTATAAGATATTCATAGCTACTTGTGGCTAGTTAAAGCCACATGGGGTGGGTCATCCTTCTCCTCCATCCTCTCTTTTCCTCTCTCTCTCCCGCCTTTCAAAAACTCGTCCCTGCCTTATTTTTTCACTACCCAATCACAGGCCTTGCCTTATCTTGTGCCTGCCCTCACTTGCATATAGACATCAATCCATACACTGCCATGTTCCTGCCTTGGTGATACTGGACTGAACCTCTGAACCTCTGAACCTGTATGCCAGCCCCAATTAAATGTTGTCCTTATAAGAGTTGGCTTGGTCATGGTGTCTGTTCACAGCAATAAAATCCTAACTAAGACAGCCAGTCATAAACTTTCAACCCACATTATCATACCTAAGCCCCATGACAGTCCTGATACCAGTGGCATTATGGTTCCCACTATGATTGAAGGGGCAGAGACAAAGAGTTGATAGAATGTGCCCAAGGTTAAGAGATCAGTAAGTATGGGTCTGAAAGATGAAATTCATACCCAGGCAGTCTGACTTTAATTTCAGGCCATACCCAGGAAAAGAGGATGCACGGCCGTGCACGAAATCCGAGAGAAGCAATGGATGTTGTGAGTGAGCAGAGAAGGAAAACAAGACCAAAACACATGGGGATGTGTGTGTGTGGGATACACACATTGAAATTCTAGCTACAGAATATATGTTCGTTTTTATGAGTTGGTTCCTCAGATATTGGTAAACACAGAGGGAAAGTGTATCAGATGTTCCTTCTGAAAATAAATCCAATAGGTCAATGGATGACCAGATAGGTAATGGGTGGATGTGAGGATGGATAGAGAGTGGATGGGTGGGTAGATGGTGGAGAGATGGGCATACAGGCACTGGCTACAGGTAGAAAGCTAGCAGAATAAACTCATTTTTCTAAAAGCTTCCTGTTTGGGTCTCCTTCCCTGTTGTTGTGATAAAACACCCTGACAAAAACAATGTGGGGAAGAAAGGTTTGTTTTTCTCACATCTACAGTTGATGATAGACAGCAGGGAAGTGAGGTGGAAGGGATTTGAAGCAGCTAATCACATCCACATTCAAGTGCAAAGAGAATTAAATGCATCCATGCTTATGTTCAGCTTGTTCTGTCTACTCTCAGGCAATCCAGAGGAGTATTGCTACCCACAGTGGGTGGGAAAGTTCCTCATGGTCTCAGTGCGAGTTTCATTGCTGTGAAGAGGCAACATGGCCATGGCAACACTTAAAACAAAAAACGTTTAATTGGGGCTTCCTTGAGGTCTTAGAGATTTAGTCCAAGAGCATCATACTTCTGACATATAAATGCACAGGATATACATGACTGTTCCAAAATATAGGGAAAGGGGCACAATGAGGAGGCACAGAGGACCTTCAACCTCTTGGGGTCTCCAAGGCAATCCAGGCTTCACCTCACAGCTCCACACAATTACCTCTCTAAGGCCTCCATGCAGGGACACCTCTGCCCCACCCCACCTTGGCAATTTCCCTTAGTTCCAGAGGGAAATTCCATAACCTCTTTCTTCTATCCTTGACCCTAAAGCCAGAACCACATGACTGAAGCTGCCAAGTACTCCTGCTTGCTAGGCCTGGAAGGAGCACCCCGCCCCCTGCTCTATTGTATTATCACCAGCTTTCTGTTCTCAGTGGCCTCCTTCTCTGCCTAAGCTTGGATGTCCTGGAACGTGCCCTGTAAAGCAGATTGAGCTTGAACTCAAAGACCTTGCCTGCCTCTGTCTCCTGAGTACTGGGATTAAAGGTGTGCATCACCATGCCTGGACGTAAGCTGTTCTTTAATTCTTTTTCCCAAGTGGGTACCTTAGCTGGGTGGGTTCTTCCCCCTGAGATCACCACTCTCTTTAGTCCAATTCTTAATCTGTTCATCTCCTTGAATAGAGGACTTAGCTCACATATATATATATATATATATATATATATATATATATATATATATATTCCACAGTTCACATTTTCCCTTGCTCAACTTGCTTATTTTCATCAAAAAGTTCTTCATAAGAGTGGCACTGGAAACCACAGGACAGTCTACACTAGACTGTTTAGAGATTTTTTTTCTTTACTAATGCAATTAATCTAAATCTCTTTCCTTTAGCCTCAAGCAGACTCTTCAGACAATTACAAAACACAGCCACATTCTTCATCAAACTATCTCAAGAATGGTCTCTAGCCAACATACTAAAATTCTTCTCCTCTAAAACTTCGTGAGCCAGGCACCCAGATTTCAAATAACCGTTAGCACCACTGTCTTCCGTGTTCTTACTAGTATGGTCCTAAGCAGCTCTTAAAGCACTTTCCTAGCACCAAGTTCCAAAGTTCAAATTCATCCAAAAAACATCATGGTCAGTCTCATCACATTAATACCCTTTTGTCTTAGGGTTTCATTGCTGTGAAGAGACACCATGACCATGGCAACACTTATGGATGAAAACATTTATTTGGGGCTAGTTTATGGTTCCAAGGTTTAGTCCATGACCATCACAGCAGGAAGCATGGCAGGGTGTGAGTACACATGGTGCTGGAGGTGCCAAGAGGTCAACATCTTGCTCTGCAGGCAGCACAAGACTGTGTGCTACACTGGGTATGGCTTGAGCACAGGAGACCTCAAAGTCCAGCCCCCACTGTGACATACTTCCTCCAACAAGACCACACCCACTTTAACAAGGTCACACCTCCTAGTAGTGCCACTCCCTATAGACCAAACATTCAAACACATGAGTCTTTGGGGGCCATACATATTCAAACCACCACACCCACACACAAGTTTATAGGCCAATGGGTCCTACAGAGTCCCTCAGTGAGACTCTTCCCGTGTGATTTTAGAGTTTGTTAAGGTAAAATTGAAGCTCAATGTCATATCATCCCCATGCTCGTTTTCCCTGATATAAATCCTGTCAGTCTACAGGCTTCCTCACGGACCCAGGATTCTCTGAACACTGCATAAACAGGATCAGGTATAATAGCAGAAGAAATTATACTAGCCAGCTAGACAACATATCCTAAAGTCTTTAAATGGTGTGTGTGTGTGTGTGTGTGTGTGTGTGTGTGTGTGTGTGTGAGAGAGAGAGAGAGAGAGAGAGAGAGAGAGAGAGAGAGAGAGAGAGAGAGAGAGAAATATGTGTGGGGGACACATGTGTGCTTAGAGAACCATTCTGTGGGGGTTTTTTTTGTTTTGTTTTGTTTTGTTTTGTTTTTGAAGAACTCGGGTCACCAAGCTCTGACAATAAGCACCTTTACCTATCCCACTGGCCCCACATTCTACCTTTCTTAAAGTGATCAGTCTGAAAGGATAATGCGGGTAAAATTGAGAATCATTAGAGTGGAATAAAATATACAGAAAAAGAAACTGGTAATTCCGCTGACACTGGGTCATGGGCACGTGAATAGGAGCAAGAGGAAGTGAAGGTGGTTATATGAAAATCCAGGAGGGTTCTATAAACCACTGCATCCGTCAAATAGATTATCCCAGCCTGTCCTTCCCTTCTTCCATTTTAGGTTTCAGCAATATCACACACTGAGGCCTTCCTTGCCTCTCATCTATGAACAAGTAGCCCACCTCCCCTTCCTAGCCATACCTGCTTTCTCTCCCAATCACCGGCATCCAGTACTGCTTTGTGCACATTTGATTGTTCAGGTCCCTCAAGTCTCCTGCACATGCTGTCAGCTCCAGAGGCTGTGTCCCTCTGAGATCCAGTGTTAAAATAGTGCCCAGCACTAAGTGGGTTATAAATCAGTAAGTGAAAAAATGATCTTTTATTAAGAAGAGGAGAATGGTTCGCAGTTAAAATAACAAATCAAGAAAGAATCACAAAAGTAAAAACGGTTTTCTAAAATTAAAGACTAGATCAGAAAATTTCCCAGAATACAAAGCAGGAAGACAGGCAGAAGGAAAGTTTAAGAAAAAAATAAGAGATGTCAAAAAAAAAAAAAAACCTCCATATTTTTCTAGAATGAGTCCAGAAAGAGAAAGAAAAACAAAGTAGGGTAAACATAAAGAAAGTTGACCGGAATTGTGGGCTAGGTGTCTCTGCCTGTCCTCCTCCTCCACCACTCTGCTTAGCATCCTGGAAGCTGACCTACATACAGAACCTGTGCCGAGGCCTCCCGTATATACAGGGACCTCTGCTGTGGCCTTCCGTTGTGTCCTACCTGCCCCAAGAAGTGACAAAGTTGGAAGCCAAAGTCGACACTTCAAACAGGAATGTCAGAGAGAGGCTGGGCCCCTGCACCTCTCACCATTCATAGTGTCCACACAGCACGGTCTGTTCTCACATCCCAGAGTGTACTGCCCTTCTGTTACTACTCCTGAATACACATGGGAGATTGAAGTCTTTTTAACAAGTTGTTACGAGATAAATCTTGACAAGAATTTAAGTATAAAAATAATAAACTTATTTTAAAATGTTAAACACTCAGATGTAAAGAATGAGAGACAGAGAGAGGAAGGGAGGGAGGGATGGAGGGAGGGAGGGAGGAAGGAAGGAAAAAGAAAGAAAGAGGAAAGCAGTATCCAAAGGTTCATCAAACTGCTCTGTAAACATGGCGAGTGATCCAAATGCTCACCAATGCAGTTGGGTAAGGAATGTGCATGAATGAAACAACGTACTCCACAGTTGTTTTTAAAAATGGACAAACAAGTCTTTCTCACAACTGACCTAAATGAGCAAACATCTGTTTCCTGCTCAGACCATAGATGATAAATAGTGAATGGGAGGTCACATGAGAAGACTGTGTCTCAAAAAAGAGGGGGGGGTTAATCCATTTATCATCAGATCTGCAATATTCTCTAATGTGTGCAAGATCAGGCTGAGGTCATGACCTTGAACTGGCAAAGAAAGAAACAGGAAGTTTGCATAGCACCTGGCCTGGCACAATGAGATGTTCACGGAGCCACAGTTGTGCAAAGGCTCTGTGAAGATTTGTAGCTTTTCATTTCAATTGAAAAATATTTTTTAAAAATGTAATTTCAGAATCACTGGTAAGTGTTAGAAGCTTCGGCAATGAATGGAAAAATAAGGCAGAAATAAAAACTGAGAGGAGAAAAGAAAGATCGGGCGTGTTAGAAAAGAAAATGGATGTCAAGAGTTTCCTATAAGGGTTGTCAAATTTGATAATTTAGGGGGGAGGTTTAGAGCAGAAAAATAATTCTTTGGGATATTCAGCACAATGGCGGTTCCTATTTGGAAAACTCCACTCTAGAATAGGAGCAGTCTTAATGTCACAACCTACAGTGTTGAATGATAATTGCATCTGTATTGCTGGCTGATACAAAACACCTATCTAAAGTCACTTGGGAAGGAAGAGCTAGTCTGGCTGACAGTTCAGGGTGTAGTCTATGATGGTAGGGCAGATGTCAGAGGCAGGGGTCGCACTGGTGCACAGTGTACATACAGTCAGGAAACAGGCTCGGCTACCCTGCCCCTTGTGCAGTTCAGGACCAAGCAGGGAATGGTGTCACCCACACTTATGGTGAGTCTTCCCAGCTTTTTAACTCACCCAAGATAATCTGTCTTGTGTGTGTTCCTGGGGACTTGTCTCCTGTGTAAGTCCAGATCCTGTCAAGTTGACGACACCAACCATCAAGACTCTACCTCATGTCAGTGTGAAACCCAAACTTCTAAGGCACAACTTTTCATGCTCAACTTCATAAGCTCTGGGTCAGGCAAAGTACATTCGGTTCAACCTCAGGAGTCCCTATTGCTTTTAACAAGACCCAGCACTGTTCAAGACTACAAAATCCAAGTCTTGCCAAAGACTCAAGTCAACCTCCTAACGGTGAATTCCTATAATAAGTCACATGTTTCATACACATAAAAGAGCACAAAGTAAACCATCCTGTTTTAAAATAGGGACATCTGAGCATCATAAGCAATGAATGGATCTAAGCAAGACCAAAGCCCAGCAAAGAGGAACCAATCCTGGGGCTCCACATCCGGCATCTTGGGCTCATGATGAAACTGGCTGGGCTCCAAAGTGCTTAGGTAGTCCCATCCCTCAAGCTCGGCCATCACACAGAGCACACGTGGGCTCCTTCTTTTTTTTTTTTTTCACTTTGAAATTTCTTTTTTATTCTCCATCTTTATTAAATTGGGTATTTCTTTTTTTTGGGGGGGGGTACAACTGATTTAATAGAAAATTGCTCTTTCGTTTTTCTTTCTTTCTTTTTTTTTTTGTTAAGACCTTACATATTTAATACAGTGTGTTACCCCTGTACAAATGGAAAAAACTTAAGTTCAACATTTCTAGACCAATATGGCTGTTAATTTCTGTACAGTGCCAACTCAACACAGTAAACGGGGATACTTTTTTCCAAAGTTGACAGCACAGCTAAAGTTTCAAAAAATTCAAATTATATATCTGTATATATATATATTTATATTTATATAAAAAGATCAATAATAGCAGTGTGTTATGCATCAACAGCAGCAACAGCTTTTCCAGGTTCTGCAGTCATCTGAACAAAACTGTAGAGACATCCAGCACACTCCATTAAAAAAAAAAAAAAAAGTAAAAAAACAAAACCCGAGAAAACAGCACAGTTCTGTTACTCTTGTGGTACCTGGCACCATTTTTTTTTTAAATTAGCTTCTCAATCATCATCTGGAAAGAAAACATTCTGAGCAACATCATTAAAAACAGCTCTGATAAAGCACAGTCACTACTACGTATCATAAAGCAGGTACAAGCTATTTTACATCCACAGAGGTATGATACAGTACTGTCCTACATCTATAATACTAGAGGATACAATTTAAAAGGCATTATTTGAGACTTGATTCTACTTTTCCAGCAGAGGGCCCAAAGGATGGTGTGACACAGCTTTGTAAAGAAACATACTCTAGACAGAATTTCCTTTCACTAGTGGCACAGTTCTAAGGATTCATTCTCTCCATGAATGTCAACTAAAACCGTTATTAAAAAAATGAAATATCCCTAGAACAAAACCGTATAACCACCGGATTCACATGAAGATGACCTAGTGGAGACAAGCTGGACCTCACCTTACCAACAAGCTATCAAATCTGTTATGTTTAAACAGTGAGACCTCCAAGGAAGGAGATGCCAAGTAGTGCTTCAAAGCTTCGGACCACAATCAAACACAGCATCCTTTTCAACAGAAGCAGAAGCTCATCTGAATATGCTCAAGGATGCTGACATCAACATTTAATCATCTCCTCACTCATCCAGGAAGAAGGGGAGATCAGTTACTACTGTACTTTATTGTGTTCAACCAAATCACCATGTTACAAAAATAGCAAGCTGCCATAATAAAAAATAAGGCTCCTCTATCCAGCACCAGATAGCATCATTTTACTTTCAAGCCTAGAAATTGCACACTTGTATATAAACCAACCGAAGATGAGGATTGAGAGTTCATCTTGGTGGATTTTTCCTTTGATGAATATGAAGTGTCCTTCCTTATCTTTTTTGATGACTTTTAATTGAAAATTGATTTTATTTGATATTAGAATGGCTACTCCAGCTTGCTTCTTCTGACCATTTGCTTGGAAAGTTGTTTTCCAGCCTTTCACTCTGAGGTAGTGTCTGTCTTTGTCTCTGAGGTGTGTTTCCTGTAGGCAGCAGAATGCAGGGTCCTCATTGCGTATCCAGTTTGTTAATCTATGTCTTTTTATTGGGGAGTTGAGGCCATTGATGTTGAGAGATATTAAGGAATAGTGATTATTGCTTCCTGTTATATTCATATTTGGATGTGAGGTTATGTTTGTGTGCTTTCCTTCTCTTTGTTTTGTTGCCAAGATGATTAGTTTCTTGCTTCTTCTAGGGTATAGCTTGCCTCCTTATGTTGGGCTTTACCCTTTATTATCCTTTGTAGTGCTGGATTTGTAGAAAGATATTGTGTAAATTTGGTTTTGTCATGGAATATCTTGGTTTCTCCATCTATGTTAATTGAGAGTTTTGCAGGATACAGTAACCTGGGCTGGCATTTGTGTTCTCTTAGGGTCTGTATGACATCTGTCCAGGATCTTCTGGCCTTCATAGTTTCTGGCGAAAAGTCTGGTGTGATTCTGATAGGTCTGCCTTTATATGTTACTTGATCTTTTTCCCTTACTGCTTTTAATATTCTTTCTTTATTTTGTGCGTTTGGTGTTTTGACTATTATGTGACGGGAGGTGTTTCTTTTCTGGTCCAATCTATTTGGAGTTCTGTAGGCTTCTTGTATGCCTATGGGTATCTCTTTTTTTAGGTTAGGGAAGTTTTCTTCTATGATTTTGTTGAAGATATTTACTGGTCCTTTGAGCTGGGAGTCTTCACTCTCTTCTATACCTATTATCCTTAGGTTTGATCTTCTCATTGAGTCCTGGATTTCCTGTATGTTTTGGACCAGTAGCTTTTTCTGCTTTACATTATCTTTGACAGTTGAGTCAATGATTTCTATGGAATCTTCTGCTCCTGAGATTCTCTCTTCCATCTCTTGTATTCTGTTGGTGAAGCTTGTATCTACAGCTCCTTGTCTTTTCTTTTGATTTTCTATGTCCAGGGTTGTTTCCATGTGTTCTTTCTTGATTGCTTCTATTTCCATTTTTAATTCCTTCAACTGTTTGATTGTGTTTTCCTGGAATTCTTTCAGGGATTTTTGCGATTCCTCTCTGTAGGCTTCTACTTGTTCTCTAAGGGAGTTCTTTATGTCTTTCTTGAAGTCCTCCAGCATCATGATCAAATATGATTTTGAAACTAGATCTTGCTTTTCTGGTGTGTTTGGATATTCCATGTTTGCTTTGGTGGGAGAATTGGGCTCCGATGATGCCATGTAGTCTTGGTTTCTGTTGCTTGGGTTCCTGCGCTTGCCTCTCGCCATCAGATTATCTCTAGTGTTACTTTGTTCTGCTATTTCTGACAGTGGCTAGACTGTCCTATAAGCCTGTGTGTCAGGAGTGCTGTAGACCTGGTTTCCTGTTTTCTTTCAGCCAGTTATGGGGACAGAGTGTTCTGCTTTCGGGTGTGTAGTTTTTCCTCTCTACAGGTCTTCAGCTGTTCCTGTGGGCCTGTGTCTTGAGTTCACCAGGCAGGTTTCTTGCAGGGGAAAAGTTGGTCCTACCTGTGGTTCCAAGGCTCAAGTTTGCTCGTGGGGTACTGCCTAAGTCCTCTCCTCAGCGGCAGCAACCGGGAAGATCTGCGCCGCTCTTTCCGGGAGCCTCCGTGCACCAGGGTTCCAGATGACATTTGGTGTTTTCCTCTGGCGTCTGGATGTGCACAGAGTGCAGTCTCTTCTGGTTTCCCAGGCGTGTATGCCTCTCTGAAGGTTTAGCTCTCCCTCCCACGGGCTTTGGGTGCAGAGAACTGTTTATCCGGTCTGTTTCCTTCAGGTTCCGGCGGTGTCTCAGGCACAGGGGTCCTGCCGCTCCTGGGCCCTCCCCTACAGGAACCCAGAGGCCTTATACAGTTGCCTCTTGGGCCAGGGATGTGGGCAGGGGTGGGCAGTGTTGGTGGTCTCCTCCGCTCTGCAGCCTCAGGAGTGCCCACCTGATCAGGCGGTGAGGTCTCTCTCCCACGGGGTTTGGGAGCAGAGAGCTCACGTGGGCTCCTTCTTAAACCAGCTTTGCTTCATGCTTGCAGCTTCCCTCAGGGGCATCCCCAACATCATGGAGTCTCCAAATAAGTGTGGGCATCAGCTTTGCAGCTTCACACAGTGACCTTTCAGGGCCTCTTCTGAGTGACTCTGACTTTGCCATATACTATCCAGCCTGAGTTGCTCTCCAAAGCCATGACATAAGTCTCCAGGATCACCTCAATCTTGTATCACTCATGCCTTCATAGCTAATCAAGAGCCAAATGCTGCTGCTAGCCAGAGATACAGACAACTCCCATGAACCTGGAGAAACACTTCCCTGGGTAGTTAATTTTGAGGGATGGGGAACATGTCAAATGCTTATCAGTCCAGCCCTCTCCTTTCAAATAAGTTTGCATTCTCACAAGTTGAACCCTTTGATGGGTGCAGTCTCTCCATCTAGGCAACTTAAGGATTGTCCCAGTACAAAGCAGAATATTTCTGGGTAACAGTCGAAGTCCCTTTTCTTGCAAGCTTCTTTGATTATGTAGACCCTTTTCTTCAACTACAAACTGCATACTTTAAGACACCTTTTCTGTTGCACCATCTTCCCTTTTTATTATAGAACTAGATAAATGCAGTAAGAGTAGCCATGCTGTAGCCTGAAAGCATCCTTCTGACATTTCCTCACTAAATCAGTGTGTTATCTGTAAATTCAACTCCATTCAGATTCTAAGGACACAGGCAGCATGCAGGTTATTGGTCAGAATATCCCATGAATGGTCCTAACCCACTTCCTAACATAGTCCTTGATCCCCTTTGCATCCTGATGAGCCGCACCTCCACTGTTCCCATATCCCTTGTCACTCTTGTCTTCCAAGCTCCCAACAGAATGGCCCATTAGCTTTTACTTCCAGCTAAGTACCAAACTTCTGCTTCTCCCACAAACAGTTCCAAAGATCTAAGAAACACATGCTCAGGGTTTGCAATACCCCACTTCTCCATGTGAGTTTCTGTTTCAATTATGTCCCTGTCAAAATAATAATACAAAGCAACTTGGGGAAGGAAGTGTTTATCTTGGCTCCAAGTGCTAGGGTCCAATCCATCATGCCAGGGAGCCTGAGGCAGCTGGTCATGCCACATCTCAGTCAGGAGACAAAATGGGGAATACCTGCACTCCAATAGTGTTCTCTATTTTAGGCAGTCCAGATCAAAGCCCAGGGAATGTTACTGCTCATATTTACGATGGGCCCTCCATAGAATCTTGCCTAACGTAGGAGTGGGCCAGCCTCACTAACTAACTATCACATAAAATATCCATACAGGCTGTTCAATGTTGAGATTAGGGAAAATGTTCTCTGACAGGTAGAGGGTCTGAGAGCTTTATACTTTTGCTCATATTTTCTGTGCATGACATGGTTCTAAAAACAATATAGATCTTGTTAGAACATCTGGAGACCAAGAGTAATGACATAATGCCTTAAACCTAGTGTGAGTGAAGGTGAATAGACTACCCCTCTGTAAGGGGAGTCAACAGCTGATTCTTGTCAGGTGGTTGGGCACTTGCTGTGCCCTTTGCTTGTCAAACAGAAAAGTGTGTGAAGAGAGGTGCCAGGGTAGACTTTAAGGGCTTCATATGCACCTTGACTTATGACCTGGGTCTCAGTTAATTCTAAATGCTAGTGTGTCAATGTGCCCTCACTCCCTGGTCCTGCTGTGTGGCAGTGTCTGTAACAGAAGGCTTGCTGGTGGTATTATTTTTCCTCCAGGTTTTCACCCTCCTTGGGACGATCACCCACTACCAGAGCTCCCTGGTTACACAAGGTGCTCCCTGACACTATGTGAGAGGTGTGGTCACAGCCTCCCATATCTACTTGCCCCAGGGTCGTTTGCAATCACCTGACATCAGAGAACCCACACATTCATTCACTTTCTCATGTACCACTGCCATCCACTCACTCATGTCTCACCCACTCACTGCCAAGGGCACAGGGAAGGCCTCTGGGGTTCTGCAGCTCACCTGGCCTGTTCTGTCTCAGGGTATAGCACCTAGGTAACTGGCAGGAGGACAGGGAAGGTCATCCAGGAGATGTCCTAGGGACATAGATACAGATAGGGTGACGTATACTGTACCAAGTGCAGGCATAGAAACTATTTGTGATAGGCAGAAAATGAGCCAGCCAATTAGGCTGGAAAAAGTAGACTTAGTAGAGACAAGGAACCAGGAGGGTAATGTGGGTTAGCCAGAGAAGCAAAATCAATAGTATGTGGTGTATGAATGTGTTTGTGCACGTCTTTCCTTTGTGCACCCTTGAAGATGTTGTCAAGGTCACACACAGCCAGACACTGGGGGACATGCATCATCTGTAAGAATTATCTAATGTCTGAGCCACTCAGAAATGATTGTTTCCCATTTAATCTTATTCGTGAGTACCTTTTAGAACCCATGTTTATGTTCAAATTTCATCACATATTGTACTAGATGAATGAACATTTTCCATTTTAATTACAGATAGAACCCCTAATTTCTGTGATCTCTACTGTAGGTAGATGCTATGTTTATGTTGCTATTGAACTAAATTCCCTAAATGATGCAATTTACTGAGTATTTTTAGTCGGTATGCTCCGGAAAGCTGGGCAGCTGGGGGAAAAATGGGGCTTGGTTTAGCCACCTGACTGACTGGAGTCGGTGGTGGCTGGGTGAAGAAGTTGCAGGGCTAATGTAGAAATGCCCCCGGGGCTGTTACAGTCCTGTAAGAAGCAGCTGAAGGGAATCCCAACAGGTCCCCACGGAGCAGCTTGCAGCACGGGGCTGACAGCAGCCGGTTCCTCCTGGGACTGTAGTTAGCTGCTCTGGGAGACAGCAGGGTGAGGCCCTGATCATTCTTGCATGGGCTCCTGTGCTTTTAATCAATGCTAAGATGCTTCCCCAGAAACTGGCACTAATTATGCGTCCCTCAGAAAAAGACATTTGGTTTTCTGCAGGCCTGTGCTGCCAAGGCTGTAAACTAGTGTTGCTGCCGTCTGCTGAGCGAGAACACCCGTCTGTGTTTATGGTCAGATGCACAAAGGGTAAGCATTAAAGGCAGGTGGAAAGATCTACACCAAGGAGCGCAGGCTCAGACAGTGTGGGAAAGCGACACGTCAATAGCACACTGTAGTGCTGCACTGTGGGGGCCCCTCACCCACTTACACCCACTACCCCTGAGCTGCCAGCTTCCCCGAGGCACCACAGTCAAATCTGCCTCACTGGCAGGTCTCCATGGGAACCTTGCTCCACTCTCTGAGGGCTCCCTGGGACCTATTTCTTAGCCCCCAAACCCCTGCCATGATTTCCGTTTCCTACCCCTGACCCTCACCTCCTAGGGACTTAATCCCTGAGTCTTGTGTCAGTCGCTGGCAGACACTTCATGGTTGTCTTCACAAACGTCCAGCACTTCCCTATTCTTCAGAGCACCTGACTGCTCCAGTGTGTCATCTCCCTAACTAGATCCTGCCATGTGCTTTCCCGAGGTCCAACACCAGGGGGCGCAAATTAGAAGCCAGGACGACTCCCACACTACCCTGGAACCTGAAACTCACTACTACTAGATAAGGGTAAAACAGCGGATGCTATGTCCCAGTCATGTGACAAGACAAAGGGCAATTCCATACTGCATGTAATATTCTCTAAGTAGGACCCGTGATTAAGGGCCAGTTCCACCGTGGTGCAGGCTAAATTGTGTCCTGATTTAAATTCGTATTTGAAACCCTGATCCCTGGCACAACAGAAGCTGACCAAATGGGCAAACAGGGCTGGTACAAAGGAAATAAAATTGAAGTGAGGCTCGTCAGCCGGTCCCTAACGCACTCAGACTGGTCTAAAAAGAAAAGAGACAAAAGGGAACCACCAGCATGCAGAGAAAGACCATCAAGAGGGCATTCTGGAAGAATCTAAACCTGATAATGGCTTGGACATAGAAGACCTCTATCCCCCTAAATAATGAGGCCAATTGCCTAGGCTCCAAAGCTGTGGCACTGTGTCATGGTAACCATAGCAAAGCAGTGCACGTAGTTTCACCTACAAACTTGCACACGTGGAGGTATAAATACATCACTGTATAGCCATATACCTACAGCCAGTGTACCAACAGGCCTGCATGAGTGCACACCTGAGTGCCTGTATGCCTGTGCCTACGTGCTTATGCACCTGTTCACATGTGTACCTGCCCCTGGGCTTATGCTCACACACCTGCACACCTGCTTGTCTGCATACACGAACATCTACATTTTGAATGCCTGAATGATTGCACACCTATCTGCTCATGCAGCTACACGCCTGAGCATTTGCACACCTGCAAGCTGCATATCAGTGTGCTTCCATACCTGAATGTCTGCCACTGGGTCTGCCTCTGCCTTTGGGGTATCCAGGCACCACTGGGCACTGGGCTGGATTGGAAAGAATGAAGTTTAGCTGGACGGGTGGGTTAGCAGGACCTCAGCCAGGGTGAGTGTTAAAGAAGTAGCCTTCTCCAGAGACGGTTTTCAGTGAGACACCTCATTTTATTGGGGTGTCCAAGGTCTATACAAACATTGGGGACCGGGTATGGGTTTGGGGGATGAGTGTTCATCATTGGCTGGGCTAAGGTGCTAAGAATGCTTCATTTGTATGAAGAGAAATTCCACGTGCTTGCTGCACATGTCCTTACAGGGAAAGAGGAAGTTTAACTTGTAATTTAGCCACCAGGCTATATGATTACCTCAAGGGTGGCAGAAGTGGGGGTCGCAAGGCTTATGTGTGCAGGGACATGCAGTCCCAGAGCAAGGAGGAAGCAATCCTACTCCTGTTAGTCTCAGGATGAGAGTATCAGGTTGACCGCACTCTTGCTCCGCCAGAGGCACAGCCTTCCAGCCCCAGAACTGTCTGCAGGCCTGCATATCTGTATACACTTGCAGCCTTTACATCCGCACACCTGTGTGTCTGTGCACCGGTATAGATCTTCACCTACATATCTACACGCCTGGGTACCTGCATATCTGCCTCTGCATATTCTCACACTTGCATGCTTGAGCACCTGCACCAGAGCACCTGCAGGCCTTTAATAGTGTGCGCTGTGCACTTGCATTCTGTATGCCTGCACGGCTATGCACCCAGACGCCTAAGTATCCATACCTGTGCCTCCAAACACCAGCAAGCATGTGCTTGGCGTTTCCAAGCAACTCTTGGCCCTCTTTGTTTACCATTCTTCCTTAGATCGTTTTATCCTAATGAGTCTTTTCTTCTCCACGATCCACAGAACACACTGCTCCTCACGTTCTCATTAGAATTATGCTCCGAGACCCAAAGCAATGGGATGGTATTGATCACCTGCAAGGCTCTCGGTCTAGTGCTCCTGAAGCAACCATACTCCACCCACCATTTTTGCCATAATCCGTCCCAGAGACTGCGCTCAGGCTCCCCTTGGCATCTATGATAAAACCCATCGCCCTGCGGAGACCCCCACACCTCACACTGCTCTGTAGGACACTGCTGTGAACACTAAACTGGTCCCTCAGGCACATACGTGAAAGGGGCATCTATGTCAGGCTCCGATGACTCGGGCTCCTTCTGAGAGCAGAACCCAACCTGTATGATCTCCTTCACCCCAGAGGGGTTTACACTCATGGCCTACACCCCTACCAGCACCAGGAAGACACCGCTTCAGGTTAACTGACTCCAGCTAAAGTATAGTAGGCTCCGGAGACATCCAAGACAGTTTCCCGGCTACTCTCCTTACACTGTGAGCCAGGGGAGTTGGGGTTACCATTCTTTTTTTTTTTTTTTCAATTTCTTTTGAGACAGGCCCTGGCTGTCCTGGAACTCAGGCTGGCCTCAAACTCAGACTTGCAAATGCCACCTCTGCCCAGCAGGCTTACAGGTTTACTATTCTTAATTATTTAATTTTCCGATTTTCATGCTCTTAATACATTACAAATACAATGTAATTAGAGTTGTTTCGAAAGAAATGCAGCTTTTTTTTTTCACAGTGAAGAGGTACATTTGTGCAACTTACACACAAACAGTTGCACCCGTGTACCCTTACACATACACATACACATATTACTGCTAACAAAACCCCTGCCTAGAAGCTCTTCTCGGGTGGGATCCACATGGTTCTGTTACAAAGATTACTCATATATAAGTAGTGATCCCAAAACGGTTTGGAAATCCAAGAATCAAGTTTCCAAATCCAAGAATCAAATTTCTGTGGGGGTTGGGGTCTCCCTTCATTTTGTAGCATCTAGATTGCTATGGTTATGACAAGCTTAGAGAGGGATCCCCAATCTTGGGCATGGGGAGGCATTCACAAGAATGTCCCTCCTCTCCAGTCTCCTGATCAGTCACTCTGAAGACACCCTCCATTCTAGCAGTCAGCACCGCAAGGAATGAGCAAGATCTGTGAGTTCATATCTAAAAACCATTTCCAAGCCGCGTGATGAAGCACGGTGAGTAAACACACTTCGGCCTCCGTGCTATGGATTGTTAGCAGAAGGGTGGATGAAAGAAAGGACCAAGCTGTGCTCCCTTCCCTGAGATGTGGAGAGGTTTGGTGACAGCCACCTCGTGTGGGGTGGTTAGGAGGGGAGGAGGCAAGTCTTCCTAAAGCCTGCAAGCTGGAGCTGCTGCCGCTGCTGCTGCTGCCTCTGCTGCAGCTGAGGCTGCGGCTGCGGCCGCCTTGCTTCTGGCCAGACGCCAGTCCATTAAGAGCAGAGACCCGAGATTTATTCCTCTGCTTGTGTTACATCCACACATAAAATCTGGCCCTGGAACTGCAGACCGGTGCCAAAATCTGTTTGTTCCTTTAAGTTTTTGTATTTATTTTAATTAAACGCGAGCAGAATGCCATTTACAGTGGCATAGCGAGTACCTTTGTTAATTAACAATGCCAAGCCAGGGAGACAGGCTTCCTCCACATTCTTTTAATTAATTGAAATATGAAATAGTTCAAGGACAAGTAAGTGATGGTCTCTTCATAGAGAGGAAAGGTGGGGATGGAGACTACGTCCTTCACCGGCAATTAAGCACAGTTTTGATAACTCATGGATCTAGCTGGATGTGTTTGTTGTACAGTCATTATCAGAAGTAAGAAAGATTAGCAGATGGAACACATTAAATATTTGGATTAAAAGAAGCCTTCATTCAATATGAAATATGGTAAAAAGCTTTAAGTAGCTTGAGTGGGCTTAATGCTGCTAATGATTCAGCCTCTTATGAATTAGAGAATCCAGACAAATACCTGACAGCAGAAATTTGGTCCCAATGCCTCACAGAGGTAGAATGAATTTTAGTACCACACACATTCTTTTCTCTGGGCCGCCATGGTGTTTTCTTTCTCTATTGCCCCACAAGCCCCCCCAACATGTGCCACTTTGTAAACGAAACATGTAATTCCTCCTCTGGAGCTGTTGAGACAGCTTAATTCCCCTGTGCATGTGGGAGGCTGTGTCCCCTGAGCCCAAAGTGAGTATAAACCCTCGTGGATGCTGAAATGTTCCACTCCTGCAGAAGACATTCAGCCTATCTTCAGCACCACAGTGATCCCAGAGAACAATGAGTTCTCATTGGCCAAAGAGCAGCAAGAGGCCATGAGCCTCTCTGCCTCCTTCCCCTCAGGAGGAAGGCCAGACCCAAGCACTACTGGATCACCATTTACTTCTTCTTCTTCCTCTTCCTCTTCTTCTTTCTTTTCTTTTCTTTATTTATTTCTTTCTTTTTTTCTTTTTTGGATATTTTTATTTACATTTCAAATGTTATTTCCTTTCCCAGTTTCCAGCCATAAGCCCCCTATCCTATCCTCCTCCCGTTCTTCTATAAAGGTGTTCCCCCTCCCCAAACATCTCCTATCCCACCTCCCCCAACATTCCCCTATACTGGGGAGTCCAGCCTTGGCAGGACCAAGGGCTTCTCCTCCCACTGGTGCCCAACAGAGCCATCCTCTGCTACATATGCAGCTGGAGTCATGGGTCTGTCCATGTGTAGTCTTTGGGTAGTGGTTTAGTCCCAGGGAGCTCTAGTTGGTTGGTATTGTTGTTCTTCCTATAGGGTTGCAAGCCCCTTCAACTCTTTCAATCCTTTCTCTAATTCCTGCAACGGGGACCCCGTTCCTCAGTTCAATGATTTGCTGCTAGCATTTGCCTCTGTATTTGTCAGGCTCTGGCAGAACCTCTCAGGAGATAGCTATATCAGGCTCCTGTCAGCATGCACTTCTCGGCTGCATCAGTATTATCCAGTTTTGGTGGCTGTGTATATATATATAGGCTGACCATTTACTTCTTAAAGCCCTTGGTCACAGTCCCATTGAAGGCAGTCAGCTGCTGCAGCACAATGGTTTGAAGGCATCAAACCATTCACTTGCCAAAGCCGCATTCCCTGCAGAGGCTGCAAGGAGCACTTCCAGCAAAGAAGGCTTGCTCAGGGGCTCAGGGGCGGGGCATCTTGACTCCTGTTCTCCGAGCTGCAGATAAACTCTTTGAGTCACACACTCTGCAGCTCTGAGCCGCATTTTCCAGACACGAGCTGCCAAGTGAAATCCCTTCTATATTAAATTTTGCAGCCATCCTAAGAAAGGGAGAATTATTTGCTGTGCTAAGGAAATGAAATATATTTTAAATTGAATAGCCTCATGAATATGTTAATAAAGACCCAAACAATTTAATAATGTTAATAAACCTTGTCTTCATGTGGCCTCTTTCTTCCAGTAAAGACTGACAGCACTTACCAGGGGGTGGAGAACATAAGGGCCCCGCTACATAGACTAGTGGAGCACAGCTTTCTCTGTGTTTATGAAACAGGCAGTGGGCACCTTCTTGGCCACTTCCTCTCTCCAAGGGATGAGGGCTGAGCTACTAGAAACCATCTGGAGGCTCCAGAACTCCTCCACAGGGCTCTCCCTGGTTCCTGTCTTAATGACCACAGCCATGAGAGGGACTCACATGCCTGTAGCACCCACCCAGTGGCAAAGATGGTGGACATGTATTCCTCCCCCACTCTCCTTGCCTTCGGAGGACTGTGTCTCCATCAACTCAGGCACCAACACAGACCCTCTGGGCCAGCCTCATACCTCCTGACCTTATGGCACCAGCTCCCTTTGTTCAGTTCCACTTGAGGGAGAGGCAGATGAACAGTGAAAACTAATGTTGGCAGAAGCTTCTAAGGGGCAGATGCATAGGCAAAAGGGCAAGAAGGAGGAGATGCTCCAGCAAGGACCTGGGGTAATGGGCACTCAACTTTAGGTATATTGTAGGTTTGTCCTGAGCAGGACGAGGTGACAGTGAGGACAGAAGGGGAGAACACCCATGAGCATCCCAGACCTCACAGCTCACAGAAACCGTGAGTGATGAAAAGGCCGCAGGGATGGGTGGACAAGTGAATAAAACCGACATCTTGCTGTGGTGGCCTCTTCATAGTAGGCGTTCATGCAAGTCCTCAGGCCTGGTTACATCCCATGGGAGCTGCTGACCTCCCCTGGGAAATCCTGCTTCTCAAGCTTCTTCTGAACTATGCTCACAGTTACACTTCCAAGGGATTAAGCACACACGGTTCCCCAAAGGAGAGCTCCCCTCTTTGCCTCACTTGAGCATGTTCTCGGGCACTGATGACCAGGTAGAGATCCAACTTAGAATATGCCCAACTCCAAGAAAAAAGCACCCTTCGCCATGAAGCCACCTCCTGGGTCTGGAGGTGCTGGTTTGATGGACAGGAGTGAATGAAAAGCTAACAGAAGAAAGCTTTGATCATTAGAGGAAGCACTCATGATCTGTGAGGTTGCTGTCAGGTCCCACATTCCAGTCTACAAACAATTGCCAGGAAATAGTGTGTTGTGGACACACGCACGTGCACACACACACACACACAGAGAGAGAGAGAGAGAGAGAGAGAGAGAGAGAGAGAGAGAGAGAAAGCAAGTGCCTATAACTTCAGAGTTTCTACTGAAAGAAATGGTTAGAGCCAAGATCTGAAATAGTTGTCAGGGTCGCCTGATGGAGCTGTTGGGAGATGGTACAATGTGCAACTATTATATTGGTACACTGTCATCCTTGCTAGAGTTCACTGAGATTCTGGTCCTGCAAACAAGGTTGCTCAGCCCCGGCTTCAGACCCAATCCCTTTTGTCTCAGCCAGGAGGGGAACCATTCCAACCAGAGCTGCTACTGCTTAGCCCATGATGTGAAAATGGCTGCCATGTGAACTTAAAGTCTGAAGTACACCCATGGGAAATGCACACAAGAGGAGAAAGCCCAGTGGGAAGCTCCCACCTCAGCTTCCCCAAATCTGCCCACTGGATGTTATCACCATCTCTAACTGCTGTTGGTTCTTTTGCTTAAAAACCTCTCCAGAGGTAACACTGTGCTCTGCCCAGGACTCTCCCTGCCTCAACAAGGCTTGCCCAGTCAGTTTCTGCTGGATTGTCTGTGATGTTCTGCTACTTGCCCATCTGTTTCTTGTAATTTGTTTTTTTACTCTGATTTGTTATATACTTAACAACTCAAAGCTGAAAGGTTAGCGCTTGGCTCATCTGGCTCATCCTCCAGAAGGCATAAAGCCAGTGAGCCTCAAGAGTGGACGCTTGGTTGTTGCGGCATCTATTAGAAGGGAGATTGGAACCACAAGACCTTTCTCATTCTCGCTTTGCTTCCTTATCACACAACGCCCTGCAGTGATATCCCTCCTTGACCAAAGCATCAAAGCTGAACATTCACTTAAAACCGTGACCCAAGGTGGAACCAAGCTCCTGTGTCACAGTGACACAAAGCAAACACACACAGCTGGTGTACAGTGTGACACTCAGACACTGGATGGTAGAAAGACAAAGAGCTCAAGACTAAAACTGTATCATCTACAAGAGTAGAAACTGACGGGGCATGGGTCCAATGCCCTATTCAGAGATGGAGGAAAACTCCTGTTTTCACTGCAAGAACCTTCCTGCATTCAGCCCATTTGCTTCCACAGACAACCCAGTCTTACCCTGCCTCAGACATGAGCAATCAATAAGGAAAAACAACAAGATAGGCAGAGCCTGGCTCCCTGCAGGCCCATCTGTCTCCTGCTCCATCCTTAGTCATCCCTGGAGGCCACTGTGATGCCAAGTCTTTGTAGGAGACCGGGATATGGCTTGGGAGTCCTTTCTTCCCACAGGGCTTCTGCTGGGTGCCTAATTAGGGGCTGGGCCCACTGTGTTATATAATGAACATCAATGGGTGGCTGTCCCTAAGCCACCAGGGTGTGCCAGGCATCTGGTGGGCCTGACAAATGCAGAAGCCTTCACAATGCCCCTCATCAAGCCATTCAGGCCCCAGAAGGCAGCCTGCATGAATAATGAGGCTTCCTCCATGCATATGATACAATGCCATTTGGTAACCTCATTAGGTTTGCTTCAGGCTCACTATTAGCATACTTGCAAGGACATGGCGTGGGGGGCACTGGGACAAGGAACAGAAAACCAAGAAAACCCACAGCACAGGTGTGCTGAGAAAGAATGACTATGGAGGTGGTGTCAATCCCTCATGTCTGTCTGGCGCTCAATGTAAACATCATGGATGGAGCCATAGGACAGGCACCTCCTTTTTACTTCAACAGTGAAACATTCTACGTTTTGACTTCTGAGTCTAATTTGAAATAAGAAATTTAAGGGGAAGAGGTGCATAGGTCTAAGAACCAGCTTCTACTGTGATTTGGGAGCAACCCTGGGCTCCTAATAGAACCCAGCTCCCAGTGGGCTTTTATGCAGCTGGCCTTCAACTGGCCCCACACCTGCTAAGCCCATACTAAGCCTTTGACTCCTCGTAAGAAGAAAACAGCATCCTGATCTCGAACACCAGAACAACAGGACCACAGTGTGATGTTTCTGAAATCTGACTTGTGCATCCATGAAAAGCAGGTGATGAGGCCTCCTACCAACTCGCTCATGAAGGCTAATAATATACTTGTTCAGCTCAGAGCAGTGTCCGTCTAAACTGCTGCTCCTGGAGCTTGAGCAGAACTGTCTTGCTTTATTAGAAGGAGTTACTGAGATCTGCAAGGGAGGAGGCATTGCTATCCTGACTCCTGTTTTATAGTCAAGAAAGAGAGAGAGAGAGAGAGAGAGAGAGAGAGAGAGAGAGAGAGAGAGAGAGAGAGAAGGAAGGAAGGAAGGAAGGAAGGAAGGAAGGAAGGAAGGAAGGAAGAGAAACAAAACAGGTTTAAGGAATGCTTCTTGGTATTTCAGGGGTTTTATTTCTTTCATTCTACCACTACAATTTGTGACAAATATTTAGAAGACAGTTCCTATTAATCCTATTTTTTTTTATAGAAACAAGTCTCTCTGATTTTACAGAGTAGTCACCAGCTAAGTGTACATTTTCTTTGGTTCTTTTTTTCGGAGCTGGGGACCGAACCCAGGGCCTTGCGTTTCCTAGGTAAGCGCTCTACCACTGAGCTAAATCCCCAGCCCCTAAGTGTACATTTTCATCTGTTGCCATCAGTGGTCATTCATCCTGCTAGCTTCAGTAGCAATATGGGCAAAAAGTCACTTCTTTATCCCCTTTTCATCAAAACATTTTATGTCAATTTACAGCTCATCTGGAAGTAGTTGGGAGACTCTGTTTTGAGTTCTCCACTGCAGATCCCAGCTTCCTAAAACATGGGGTGCTGTCAGAGCCCACTGATGTTTTTGCATAACCAGAATCCCAGCTATCACAAGGACTGCTGTCTTAGTAAGGGTTTGTATTCCTGCACAAAACACCACGACCAAGAAGCAAGTTGGGGAGGAAAGAGTTATTCAGCTGACACTTCTACATTGCTGTTCATCACCAAGGGAAGTCAGGACAGGAACTCACGTGGGGCAGGAACCTGGAAGCAGGAGCTGAGGCAGAGGCCATAGAGGGGTGCTGCTTACTGACTTGCTTCTCCTAGCTTGCTCAGTTTGCTTATAGAACCCAGGACTACCAGCCCAAGGATGGCACCACCTACAATGGGTCCTTCCCACTTGAACACTACTTAAGAAAATGCCTTATAGCTGGATCTCATGGAGGCATTTCCTCAAGGGAAGCTCCTTTCTCTGTGACAACTCCAGCTTGTATCAAGTTGACATATAAAACCAGCCAGTACGACTGGCAATGGGGTCTGCTCACCCCTGGAGTTGAGAATCCTGCAACCACTGAGTCTTTTCTGCTGAAGTGTTCACTCTTCAAGTGGCTTGTCATATGAGATTCTGCTAGCTTCAAGGCTACATGTCTATGGGACCCAGACGACCCCATGGTTTGCTTACATCCTGCTCCCAGAGAATGAGCAGCAATAAGTGCTAGAGTGACAGAGAGATTCCAGAGAGTCCCCCGAGTCCTCGTGACGTCTAGGGAAAGCTGAGGCTGTTGGTGGGTTTTGTTAGAATCTCTCTGGCTGTGTGGCTGAAGTATGGGCTTTATGATACTCCAAGCTGTGAAGAACAGGAATAGGGTATATGCTGGCATGCAGTGATTGCAGATTAGACACCAGAGAAAGAAAAGTTGACTACAGGCAAAGCATGAGCTTCATCTTTCCCTTCAGGTGATGCCCACAAAGGCCCTCACTCTCCAGCCCTCTGAGGTAGGAGATGAAGAGAACATCCCAGCCCACAAACCAGGACAGAACCTTCTATCAAGGGCGGCCTCTGCTGGGCTGGAGAGATGGCTCAGAGGTTAAGAGCACTGTACTGCTCTTCCAGAGGTCCTGAGTTCACTTCCCAGCAGCCACATGGTGGCTCACAACCATCTGCAATGGGATCCGATGCTCTCTTCTGGTGTCTGAAGACAGTTGCAGTGTACTCACATACATAAAATAAATAAATAATTCTAAAGAAAAGGGTGGGTGCTCTCCTGAGAACTCACCTGGAGAAACATAAAGTCAACCTGGACAGAAGCTCTAGAAGACAAGCTGAAAAGCCACCAGCTCATAAACTTTGTTCAGGATGCTGTCCCTCCCGAGCCTGAATACTCAGTCACCTAAGTTTTTAACTTAGGTCTAACTTTTTATTTGTTCTAAAAATTAGTTCTAAGTAGCTCTTTTCAAACCCTGGGATTATTTATTTGCATTCACTCCCCTTGACCAGCTGATTATTTGATTTTCATCAAGATGATTTTATAGTTTATTGCCTGATTCTTTTAGTCTGACCTGTCCTTGCGACCTGCATAGGCCAGTAATGCATGGCTCAGGTGATACTCCCAGCCAACTGCGTGTGCCTTTCGTCCAGCCCCTGCCCCGGCATGGGCACACAGGTGCTCATGAGGGCTAAGTCAGCCTCTGCTGTCCAGTCTTTTACACCAGCCATGGCCCAGGAAAGTCACAGGCAAAGTTCAGCTCAGCCACAGTGCCCTAACCCAGGGAAGTAGCCCAAAGAGGAAGAAATCAGATCGAGACTCCTGAGGAGAGTCTTTCAATCCTGATCAATTCCCATCAAAGGAACGACCTTACTTAGGTGGAAACGAGGCAGCTTCTGCTGCGGAAGTTAGGCTGAAACCTTGGCTTTACATTGTCTAATATAACAACCTACTTATTTCTTTTATATGTCAAATACTTTTTTTATAACTTTCTGAGTTTTATTAAATGTTTCATATTCCCCTGTAGAGAGCTCATAGAATTGTTTATTTACCTGATGTAATGAACCATATTACATAAGTGTTAAGTCTCCTCTTGCTCTGCTGAATAAACATTACTTTATGGTATATATTTTCTTTTTAAATACCTTAGGATTCCTTTATTTTATTTTTTATTTATTACTTTTTGGGTTTTTTATACTTAATCACTTTACATCCTACTCACTGCCTACCGCTTGGTCACCCTATCCTATGGAGGCGAAAATGAAAAGCCTCATTTAAGACAACATTAAATCCAGGAGGACATGCATTCTTGATGGAGGATGAGGACTTTCTGGTGGAATGGATTCCACTGAGAAACTCCAAATGGAACCTAAAACTTTTGTTCCAAGAGCACACATGCATACCCATGATGAGCTGAGCTGAGGTGCAGGTCCTGATGTCCTTTCTTTGAGAGTTCACTGGTCTCCTGGTAAACTCGGGATCTCCGGATCAGGAGGTCCTGCCTGTTACTAGGATATCCCTTGATGAATGTGATTGCCACTTCTGAGCTGGAACCATCTTCACAGGCTGAAGCATGTGTTGTAAAGGAAATGTGTTGTGTCTGTGAAAGGAGACCAGAGAACCAGCAAGAGACACTGAAAACATAAGACTACTAGAGGTTAGTCCACAATTGATATAAGCCATAAACACAACAAAAACGCTCTCTTTGTACTGATGACAACCCTAAATTTAAGTGTGCTTGTTGTATCGGTAGTTTAAACATGTGTTAGCCTGTGATCATAACTCTGCAGGACTTCTGAGTACTTTATAAAGTTAGTACTACACAGAAAGGGAAATAAGGTCACAGAATAATTAGAAATGACTGATTTTTCGCTTTCATGAGTTGACCTTATAATGGTTCAGAGGGATTTTTTTTCTGAATTCACTAATGTATGGGGATAACAGTTGCACACTGGAGAACATAGTGGCCATTCTCTGTGACGGCTAGCATTCCTTTCTCTGAATGTTCCCCACCATCATGATGCCCTTTGTCCTACTCTGAGAACAGCTGCATTGACACCAAAGGGATCTGGCTCCCTGGGATCTTTACCTCCTGTCTCTACTGTCTCCGGGAGCTAGTTACTGAGAGTCAAGTCTTCCAAGGCACATGACTGAAAAGGGACCTCCTTGGACCTTTCTGCACCTGATGCAGAACTTTGACCTTGTCCTCTGAGGAAAATTAACTGCTTCATTAATTACTGTGTTACCTAGTACAACTATTCTACTCTTAGATTCTGGGAGTTGAGGGAAGGTTTCTGTGATCACCTATATTATATTCATTTATACCTAACACTCCTTCCCTCTAAACACAAACAGAAAGCATTCATTCCCGACTGTCTTGGGCGTGACTGTGTATCAATGTATTACACGCTCGGGCTGTCCTGGAAGGTCGCCCTTACAACTGGACCACTGTGTTGAGAGAGCTCTCTACAACCTGTTCGTGTGGACCTACAAGTCTCACTGTCATGGTCAAAGACCCTCTCCATCGGTTCCATCTTTTATTCCTATTCCTTTTCTTTGGGCCCAGCTTTATAGGACATATTTTTTGTCAAAGGAGACTAATGGTCAGCTTTGAGAATTGGAATGCTCGACATCCCTGGGTAGAACAATGTAGGAACCACATTCCCATTACACGAAAGAAGCAGAAGGACTCACTCCACCATGCCCACCCATTCTCTGTGACTGAAACACTGCAACAGCCAGGACAAAACACATCCACCCTCTGGTCACTTCCCTTCCCTAGCTCAGAGGAGCTTTTATGAATTGTTCCCAAACCAAGCAGTCATTCACAGACTTTCCTTGACAACCCCGAGAATTCAAGGACAACTATGAATCACTAGGAACAGGGAGGATGGTACAGGGAGAAACACCGTGCAGTGAAGAAGCTTCTTTTCCACTGACAGGTGTCATGGCCAAGGTTCTAGGAGAGGAGTCACAGTGAGGGAAGCTCTTATGACCAAGGCTAAGCAAATAGAAATTCTCTCACCATGTGACATTTTAGAACACTTAGACTCTGTAAGTATTGGATAGTTGTTGAGGCTCGGACATCTCTAGTGTAATCCAGGCAGGCAGAAAATAAGCGCTGGCCTTGGTAGCAAATACAAATAAAGCCCGGAGATAGAAAAACTCAACAGTCAACTCCATTCCCAGTTTCCCTTGATCTTTGACTATAGACCAAAGCCATGCTTTTCCAATTCAGTAAGTTGAAACTCAGTCCCCAAGGGATTGGTATTTGAGATAAGTCAGTTACCTCTGAGATGACTTGGTCTTTTGGGGTTGCTATAACAAAGGTCCATCTGCTGGGACTTTACAAACAGCAAATTTATTTCTCAGGCTTCTGCATGTCTAGATACCAGCACTTCTGGTTATTGATGAGGGCAGCTTCCTGGCTCATAAGTGGTACCTTCTCCCAGTAGGAAGGTGAGTTCTCTGGAGTTCCTTTTGTAGTGGTCACCTTTCATGCCCTAATTATCTCCACAAAGACATACTTCCTAGTATCACTGTGCTGGAGGGTAGGAACTCAAGACAATACCTAAATCTAATAGGCGATTCTGAAGAGGAAGAAAAGAGGGGATGTAAACAAAGCCTCAGTCTTCTCAGAATAGGACTAAATGGTCTTAAACAGAATGCTGGTAGGAAAGTGGCTAGAAAGCCATTGCAGTGGGGACGTGATGGCCATGACCCTGGAAAACAAGGAAGACATCGTTGTAAGAGGTGAGGAGCATGGTGGGATTTTGTTAATGTTTTGGGACTTTGTAAAAGGTATGACTTGCTGGGGAAGAAACTGAGTGCTTAACTGAGGGTATTGCTAAGCAAAATATTGGCAGTGATGAATAAATTCTGATTACCATGGAATGCAGGAAGGCAGATATGACTCAGACAGAAGTATTGATCAAGGAAGAAACAACTAAAATATGTAGGAAAGAAAGATCTAGGAGCTTCTCAAGCTCCTCACATCAGAGAGTGGGGAAGTCAGCCTAGGAGCGAACAGATACTAAGGAAAGGCCAAGGAGTCAGCCAGGAGTCTCCAAACCTAAAGGAAGGACCGCCCCGACGGCAACCCTTAGGTTTAGGGAATCCATGGGTGATGGGGCAGACACCAGGGCTGCGTGGACATTTCTGGGGGACTTCCAGGCTCTTGTGCCCTAGGACAAGGAATAAGACTGAGGCACATGGGGTTAGCAGGCCAAACAGGGGAGCTTGCTAAGCGGGAGTTCACTACTGAGGGAGGAAGTACATTAATGCATAGAAAAGCTCTAAGGCTCACCGAGTTTTTAGGTCAGGTTCTGTGGGGTCTGGAACCAGTGGCATAGCATGCACTTCCTAGGCTCTGAGGCCAGTGGCACCACATGAGATTCCTGGCTTATTCACATAGTCCAGGTTTCCTCTGGTCTTCTTTATTATTTGTGTTTTATAAGCAACTCAGTGCATCCCCTGTCTCATTAACATCATGAACCTCCGCCCAGGCATCTGTGTAGGTCACGGTTTACCCCCACCTGCACCAGTGGCTCTACACAACTCTGCTTGGTCTTGGTCTGGGGACTTTCCACCTTTGTTGTCCTCATTTGGTGATTTGCTGCCTTCGCATGAGAAACTCTAGGCCTCACTCTCTACCCTTGCTTCACCCGGAGTATGAGTCCTGGCACAGGGATATTTAAGAGTTTATTAGTTTTGGGTTTTTTTTGATTGCTCTGAACAAAAATTCCTAAGAAAAATGTTAAAGGAGTAAATTATTTCTTTTGAGTCATGCTTGAGGAGGTGACATCTTGTAGAGGTCAAGAAAAGATGGAGCCCTCAGGGACACCTCCGGGGTACTTGCTCCAACTAGCCCCCCTCTTACCTTTAGTGCCTCCCAACCAAGGGATTTATCTGTTAATCAACTCATATTTGTCTGACTTACTATGTTATCATTTGATCCTTCCCAGAGATGCCCTTATAAACACTCGTGGTAATCTCTGGGCAACTCCTAGCCCAACAGGGTTTATAGCCAAAATTAAACATCACATGTGGCTTCAAGGGAGGGACTGTGGCCTCTGCAGGACCTTAGAACTACCCCTCCCAGAGACTGGTACAACATGAGCATTGGGATCAACTTTCCTACCAAGTATAGAAAGCAAAAATCCATGGTGTCTACATGATTCCATCTCTATTATTGTACAGAGCATAAGAGTCCAGAGGACATGGGTGCATCCAACTAGGCTTCAAAAGGTAGATCAAAGTTAATCTTCCTATACCCTAGACATTTGTACTCCTGAGAGTCCATACAGCCCCAACACACCAAGTTCTTCTTTGGTCTCAGGCTCCTTAATAAACTGGGACTCTGACCCTGATTGTATTATCATCCATCATGTTCATCCAACTCAGATGAGATCATAGGTAAATCATACTTTGGTGACAATGCAGAACTGAGATGTGATTTTATTACCAAAACCAGATGATTCCTTGCCCTACACTGTTAATCTCAGCACCACAGTTCATGCTGTTGATCGTCACGTGTAAGTGTCAAGACCTCTCTGACAGGTTCAGCCTCAGGGATTGCTGGCATCAGAAAGTTAGACTAAATGCCAGGAATCACTTTGCCCAAATTAATTGGACTTTTTAACTATCAGCACTTAGTGAATAAATAAAATGTCTATATAATTCTCCAAGTATAGAATAGACTGTAATTAAATTGAAATTAAAGGTCATAAACCTTATTTTAGAAGGTGGTTAGCAAGTGAAATTATGAACTAAAGCCTAGGTTTTGCAGATGAGGAAGGCACTACTTCCTAAAATAATAGTAACAACCCTAATGAGAGAACTGTGTTGACTAGTCAACACACCAGGTTTGGGGACAGATGGTATTGAAATAAGCAAGATTTTTCACTCTAAAGGCAATTCTCTAGCAGTGAGCCCTCCAATTTATGATTTATAAGGCAGGTAAAGCCAATGGAAGATATGGGCTAACATCTGTACTATTCTTTCTTGACCTGTAGTTCAGTGGTAGAATATGTGCTAGCTCTGGTGAAGCCTGGGTTCATCCTAAACACATCATAAATACATAAATAGGTAGTAGAGATATAACAGGTGATAAGTGATAGACAAACATTAATGACAGAAGCTACACATAGAATATATTCAATATCAATAGATTAAATTAAATGCTAAATATGGTATTTTATGAAAACTATATCCATTAACTAAACTTCTGACTTTCTTCCTACAAAAGCATAACAAGTTTTGGTCACAAAGAATCCTTTGGTGGCCCCATTCCTCTTCCTCCAGACTTATCTATCTGTGGCTCCTGGTGCCTCCAGCCCTTTCTTCGCTCTACCCTTTTCCATCTCCAAAGGATGGCACTTACATCCCCTTTGGCCACACACACAACCTGTGTCTCCCAGGTCCCACAGTTAAAATAACACAGCTGAGTTCTGACATCTCTGAATGAGGCTGAAAAGTCAGTTAACAGCAACCTTGCTACAGTGTGCTTGCCTGGCCTTCTCTGATTGGCTTCCCCAAAGAATTCATTGACTTGAGTCAGATGTTTGCTGAGTGGATGGACTGTTCTAAGATAGAGAACTTTGGTCTTGGACAGGGAGAAAAGTGTGACTTGTGGATGCCTTGTAGGGGATTGTACATATTAGATGCATGGTTATGGAACTGGTGCTGTGACAAACTGGAGAGAAGGTAGCTCTACCCAGATGATCTGGAACCAGGCATGTTCTGTGTCCTCAATAGTTCATGGAAAGACACAGTGCTGCCCTTTAAGACTGGAATCTCTCACCACATGAGTACCCCACCAAGAATAAAGACAATGTCCCTCTCCACAGCCACTCAACCAAAGCAGTTGTACTCTAGGGTCCCACACCCAGACACCTTGGCACAGAACTGAACATGAGATAAGAAGTGAGCCATGTACATGCCTAGAAACTTCAGTGAGAAGCTGGGTCTGGGCTCCTCTGCTCCTGCTCAGCATTCGTCATAGTTTGTGTGTTTGCAACGATGGTAAAAGTTAAGAACAGAGGCAGAAGGAACACCCATTCAGAGCCTGCCCCACATGTGGCCCATACATATACAGCCACCAAACTAGATAAGATGGATGAAGCAAAGAAGTGCAGACCGACAGGAGCCGGATGTAGATCGCTCCTGAGAGACACAGCCAGAATACAGCAAATACAGAGGCGAATGCCAGCAGCAATCCACTGAACTGAGAATGGGACCCCCATTGAAGGAATCAGAGAAAGGACTGGAAGAGCTTGAAGGGGCTCAAGACCCCATATGAACAACAGTGCCAACCAACCAGAGCTTCCAGGGACTAAGCCACTACCCAAAGACTATACATGGACTGACCCTGGGCTCCAACCTCATAGGTAGCAATGAATAGCCTAGTAAGAGCACCAGTGGAAGGGGAAGCCCTTGGTTCTGCCAAGACTGAACCCCTAGTGAACATGATTGTTGGGGGGAGGGTGGTAATGGGGGAAGGATGGGGAGGGGAAGCCCATCTAGAAGGGGAGGGGGAGAGGTTAGGGGGATGTTTGCCCGGAAACCGGGAAAGGGAATAACAATGGAAATGTAGATAAGAAATACTCAAGTTAATAAAGATTAAAAAAAGTCATAAAAAAAAGAGGGTGAAGAGAATCTGAGACAAAAGAATTGATCTCTATTCTGTCCTAAAGGCCCCAGTGGATATGGACCTAGAACAACTTTGCTCTAAGTTATGCTCTCAAGGCTTGCACATGTCGGCAACATTGCTCCAATTACCCTACGTCTTCACCAACTACTCCACATCTTAACCAAATGGCATGTGCTGTTATTTGTTTTTATTAATCTTGGCCACTCCGACTGCAGTGAGAGGAAATCTCAAAGTAGTTTTGATTTTCACTTCCCTGATGGCTAAGGATGTTGAACATTTCTTTAAGTGTGTCTCAGCCATTTCTCTCATCTTCTGAAAATGATCTTCTTGGTTCATTACTCTTTTTTTAACTTGGTTAGTTGGTTTTTTTTTTAAGATTCATTTATTTATTTTATGTATATGAGCACACGTAGCTGTCTTCAGACACACCACAAGAAGGCATCAGATCCTGTTACAAATGGTTATGAGCCACCATGCGGTTGCTGGGAATTGAACTAAGAGGACCTTTGGAAGAGCAGTCAGTGAGTACTGCTAAGCCATCTCTCTAGCCCCAGTTCTTTGTTTTCATGATGCCTGTTTGTTTGGTTGGTTAGTTATTGGGTTTTGGTTGTTTGGGGTTTTTGTTTTTGTTTTTTGTTTTTAGTTCTTTTTATATTCTAGGTACTAATCCTCTATTAGATATGTAATTGGTAAAGACCTTTTTCCATTCTGTAGCATGCCACTTTGCTCAAATGATGAAGCCCTTTGATGTGCAAAAGTCTTTAATTGTTGTTCTTAATTCTTTCACTCCTGGGTCCTTTCTGAGAGTCCTTTCATACACCTGTGAGTTTAAATGTACTCCCTCACTTTCTTCCCTATCCAATTCAAGATATCTCAGCTTATATTACAGTCCTTGATCCATCTGTAGTTAAGTTTTGTGCAGGGTAGTAGATATACAATCTGTTTTCGTTCCTCTAGATGCACATTTAACCAGCACCATTTTTCTCCTGTGCTATCTTTTCTCCAGTGTATACTTTGTGCTTCTTTCTCAAAAATCTGGTATCCATAGGTATATGGCCTCACGTCTGTCTTCAATTTCGTTCCATTGATCAACATGTCTGTTTCTATGCCAGTTCCGTGTTGTTTTGATTACTATAGCTCTGTAGTACAAGCAGAAATTCAAGACAGTAATATCTCCAGTGGTTCCTTAACTATTCGGGATTGTTTTATCTTTCTTGGGTTTTTATGTTTCTGTGTGAAGTTTAAGGTTTTATTTCAATTTCTGTGAAAAACTGTGTCAAGTTTTGATGAGAAGTGTGTAGGTTGTTTTTGGTAGAATTGTCATTTTTACAATATTAATCCTATTGAGCGTAGGATATTTTTACATCTGCTGGTGTCTTCTAATTTTCTTTGGTGCCTTGAAGTTCTTTTGGTTTTTGGGGGTTTTTTGTTTTGCTTTGTTTTTTTTAATATAAGTCTTTCACTTGCTTGATTAGAGTTATTCAAATGATATTTTTTGAGGCTTATGTAAAATGTAATGTTTCTCTAATGATTTTCTCAGTATGTTTGTCATTTGTATATAGAAAAGCTACAATTTTTTATATTAATTGTGTATCTTGCTACTTTGCTTAAAGTGTTTATCAGCAGTTTTTGGAAGTCTTTTGTGTTTTTTAATTTATTAAAATCACATAATCTGACATGAAGTAGGATTGGTAGGGAAGTAAGATTCTGAGATGACTTGACAGAAGGGAAAATATAATCAAAATAAATTCAAGTAATTTAAAGTGTGTGTGTGTGTGTGTGTGTGTGTGTGTGTGTGTGTGTGTGTGTGTGTAAAAGTCCAAATAGGGATTGAGTGAAGTACACATAGACACTGAAATATGTATGGAAAGATTGGATTATTATGCACTTTATGGTATATCCATTTGTGGTGGGAGGATACTAGTCACTAGTATAGAAATACCAGATAACATAACTGATTTGTTTAACAAAGCTGCTGTCAGCTATGTTGC